>NC_027754.1:8880046-8905870 GCF_000695525.1 Brassica oleracea var. oleracea | reverse complement strand
AACTTCTCATCATCTCCCCAGTAGATCATGCAGTTGTCGATGCAAACATCTATCATCTCCGAAGGCAACCCAAGACTATAAACCAGTTTCTGAATCTCATAATAAGAATCAGCAGACACATTATCTTCTGACAAATACTCTTTAAACAAGTCTGCCCATTCATTCATGCAACTTTCAGGTAGATTGTGATCAGTTTTAATATTCATCATTCTAGCAGCCAACGACAATTTAGAGATACATTCTCTACAACCACTGTAAAGTGGCTGATTCGCCGCATTTAACATTTCATAAAACTTTTTTTCATCTATATCAGGTTCTTCATCTTCATCATGAGCTACGAATGCATCAGCTACCATATCATGAACCCTATCATAATCTACCATCTGCTCTTCCTTATGGGAACTATGTTCATTATGCAAATGATGATCAACTGGTTCTTCCTGAAAATTGCTATTACTACTATTAGCTTTATTCTGATCATAATTATAACATTCTCCATGTTGAAACCAGATATAGTAATTTGGCGTGAAACCCCTATTTATTAAATGCTTCCAAACATTTTCACGATTTGCCAATTTCGAATTGTTGCATTTCCTACAAGGACAAAACATCTTACCACTTTTTTGGGCGAGCGGTGTGGAATCTGCTTGATGCATAAATGTCTCCAGCCCCGCAAGGTATTCTTTCGTCACTCTCCCGTTAGCATCTCTATGCATATACATCCACCTCCGCAACTCAAAAATATTCTCGGAGCCCGACACTTTTTTTTTCTTTCACGTTTTTTTTTTCTTGTTGGTGTGTTTAAATTGATGTTCAAATGTCCATATTTATAGGAAATTTTTGATTCTGGTAGTTATAATTTTCTTAGGAATTTACGACGAAATTTAGTTAGGTGGCCGAAAAAAACGTGTTACAACTACAAAGTTGGTGGATTCAAAATTTCCTCGCTAAGTACACGTAAAATATTTCCTCGTAAAGTACACGCTACATTTACGTCGAGTTTACGAGGAAATCGTATTTCCTCGTAAAAGCCACGTGATATTACATCGACTTTACGACGAAATCATTTTGTCGTTATTTTACGAAGAAATAACGCTAATTTTATATTTTCTCGTAAGTTCCTCGTAAAGTCGACGTAAACTTACGAAGATTATTTTTTCTCGTTAAATTTCCTCGCTAAACTTGTGTTTTCTTGTAGTGTATAATAAGAAGTGACAAATACATACGGTTTTAAACAATTGATTAATTATAACATATAAATTATAAAATTATTGTATTTGAAATAGTTATATAAAAATTTAAGTATATCATCAATGTTAAAAATATACACCACTTATGTTCTAAAACAATAATTTATATATAGAAAAATGAAAACAAACATTCGCGCGGTTGCGCGTATCAAAATCTAGATTTATTTGAAACAAAATAACATTGGATCCGCCCAACCGGGCCGATCCAAAATCTATTTTATCTTTAAAATTGTTACAATGTACATATAGTTTCCCAATTTCACGCAAGAGGCCCCGGTGAGTCGACTGAGAAGAAAGCAAAGAAAACAAAAATATCTAAAGATGGGGAAAGCGAAGCGATACTGGCTTCTGAAAACAGAGCCAAGCGAGTGGTCATGGTCAGACCAAGACGCGAACGGCGGCATCAGCAAATGGGACGGGGTCAAGAGCAAACAAGCCCAGAAGAATCTCAAGTCCATGGCTTCAGGCGACCTCTGTTTCTTCTACCATTCCGGTACGAAATCGAGATGCGTTGTGGGTGTGGTGGAGGTGGTTCGTGAATGGTACGCAGATGATGATGACGGAGAAGGAGTGGTTGACGTCAAAGCTGTTGGAGAGATGAGGAGATTTGTCGATTTGAAGGAGATGAAAGGAGACAAAGGGATTAAGGATTTTGTTTTGTTTAGACAGCCGAGGTTGTCTGTTGTTCCAGTGGAAGATGATGTTTGGAAAAAAATTTGTGAACTGGGAGATGGGTTTTGGGGAAATGGTAAGGAAGATCGTGAAAGTAGCGATGAGTCTTAAATTGGTAGTCTGTTTTTTTTGGGTATAATTACGGATGGTGTTATTGTTATGATGCATGATTAAGACTCTAGTGACGCCATTGATGTTCTTCTTTTGTTAACTTAAGTATGATTTATGATCATTGATTGCGTTGTGGTGTGACTCCATTGATGTTTCTTCTTTGTTTTGTGTACTCTATTACGCATTCTATCGAACATATGGCGTGCAAGTAACAAGGTGAAATCTATAGGGATCAGTCAAAAGAAAAATCAGAAATATCCAAAGTAACTTGTTGGGAGAATTAGTGGACTACCCTCTAGAGAGGTTCATATTAGCGATCTAAACACGAAGGAACATAAATGGATTTCGTCATGCCTTTTGGTACCAAAGAAAGACGACAATGCTCTTCCCCACGGTAAGTTAATCAAAAAGGTGTGTCAAGAATTCAAGATAGTAGAGGCGTGTTCTAGTTCATAGGTCAAAGGTTACATCACTTTTCCTCCACACAATTAATCTAGATTTCACAAAGGTTACATCACATTTCCTCCACACAATTAATCTAGATTTCACATTAACCTTAGCTTTATACCACAAGTTGTCTCTGGATATTGTATCGATAAAGCGTAAGATTTTTGAATGGTTTTTTTGGTAATTTCATCTGATTACTTGGCGTCTGAAGGTTCCACGGTTAAGCTTTGGCGTCTGAAGGTTGCGCACGGTCAAGCTTCATGGTGTTTATGCCTTATTCGGACAAAAAATCGTATCACAAAAAAATCTGGATTTTTCAAGTTCGAAATCGCAATTTCATCATGAATTTATCATATTTTGTTATCACTAACAAAGAAACAAGGTTAAATGACTCAAATCACCAAGAAAATTGAATAAATAAGTTGAAAAAAAATCTGATACGGCTGATTTAGGGTTGCGGGTCGATGGAGGAAGATGAAAGAGAAATGACATTTTTATCCTTTATTAAAAAACGAAAAGACCCACAAAAACACCCGATTTGGGATCCGAACCCTGGTTTCTTGTCATTTACAAAATAATCATTGGACTACAGTGGTTTTTTTGTTTATCTTACGGAATATATTGTATATAACATTAAATAATAGAAGCTTTAAAAAAAAAAAGATTAACATAAAAGTAGCATGAGTAGTTAGGCGTTAACAAAATTGATAATCTTCTGTATTAAAACGTCACAACCTTAATTCATGTGTGATTTTTTAAATAATAGATCTATTCTTAGAAAGTCATGTTACATTTAATATATAACTAGGTGTTTTGTCCGCACATGCGGGCATAATCATCATACGAATACTTATTATTTTATGTCTTATTAATCGAAAAATCGGCATTGTATAACTCTAATTGGTGAACATGTTGAAGAAAAAATTATGGTGAATTCTTTGTTCCTCAAAATTTATACCAGTTATGTTGAAATTTTAGTCAAATTATTGAAAGGTAGATCCCACTTTTTTCTTCTAAATGCCCTATGGATGAATGAATTTATAAAAAAAAAAATTTCTATGCAATTTTGATAAGAAACAAATTGAGCAAAAATTCATATTTTTTATATTTTTTCAATTCTTCAAATGAAATATTATTTTTTTATTTTGTTCATTTTTTTTTTATTCTTCTAGTGGTGACCAACTGAAGCTATAGTGTTTCACGGATAAAACTTAATCTGGTTTAAAGTAAAAGCAAGAAAATTTATTTTAAACTCAGTCACAAGTTAAGTTATTATTTATGATTTTAAATAGTTAAATCAAACATCAAATTATTTATACATGTCAAAAAAACGTTCATCAAACTATGTACTTATTATTGTGTTAAAAGTTTTAAAATACTCATATATTAGAAATAGTTTAGAAAATATCTTTATATAATCATCTTACGGATACTTATTATTTTATGTCTTATTAATCCAAAAGTCGGCATTATATAACTCTAATTGGTGAACATGTTGAAAGAAAAATTATGGTGAATTCTTTGTTCTTCAAAATTTATACCAGTTATATTGAAATTTTAGTCAAATTATTGAAAGAATGAATTTATAAGAAAAAATTTCCCTATGCAATTTTGATAAGGAACAAATTGAGCAAAGATTCATATTTTTTATATTTTTTCAATTCTTCAAATGAAATATTATTATTTTTATTTTGTTCATTTTTTTTCGTTCTTCTAGTGGTGACTAACTGAATCTACAGTGTTTCACGGATTAAACTTAAACTGATTTAAAGTATAAACAAGAAAATTTATTTTAAACTCAGTCACAAATTAAGTTATTATTTATGATTTTAAATAGTTAAATCAAACATCAAATTATTTATACATGTCAAAAAAACGTTCATCAAACTATGTACTTATTATTGTGTTAAAAGTTTTAAAATACTCATATATTAGAATTAGTTTAGAAAATATCTTTATATAATCATCTTACGAATACTTATTATTTTATGTCTTATTAATCCAAAAATCGGTATTATATAACTCTAATTGGTGAACATGTTGAAGGAAAAATTATGGTGAATTCTTTGTTCCTCAAAATTTATACCAGCTATGTTAAAATTTTAGTCAAATTATTGTAAGGTAGATCCCACTTTTTTCTTCTAAATGCCCTATAGAAGAATGAATTTATAAGAAAAAATTTTCCTATGCAATTTTGATAAGGAACAAATTGAGCAAAAATTCACATTTTTTATATTTTTTCAATTCTTCAAATGAAATATTATTTTTTTATTTTGTTCATTTTTTTTCATTCTTCTAGTGGTGACCAACTGAAACTATAGAGCTTTACGGAATAAACTTAAACTGGTTTAAAGTAAAAGCAAGAAAATTTATTTTAAACTCAGTCACAAGTTAAGTTATTTTTTATGATTTTAAATAGTTAAATCAAACATAAAATTATTTATACATGTCAAAAAAACGTTCATCAAACTATGTACTTATTATTGTGTTAAAAGTTTTAAAATACTTATATATTAGAAATAGTTTAGAAAATATCTTTATATAAATATTTTTGTTTGACTAATATTTAATTATAAACTGTTTTATATCTTAGTTTTTGGACTTTATAAGCAAAAATATTGTTTTCAGATAGCAACACAATATATATAAGAATTCTCTTAATTTTTAAATATATTTTCACAATTTTATTATATTAGTTTATAATTAATTATTTAATATAAAATATAAACTTAATATTATTAAAATAAAATGTGTGTTTTATTATATATAAAATTCATTACGGGTTTTGTGAAAATTAATAAAGACTCTGTTAAAAACTAACAATAAGTCAATGACCTATATAAAAGCTTAAAACCTAATAAAATATGACAAATAAGAAAATAATAATTTTAATATAACATATAGATTTTAATATTATTAAATCAAAATTCGTTTTTAATTATATATAAAATTCATTACAGATATTTTTTTAAATTAATAAATTAGTGATTCATCTAAAAATTATTAATAAATCAATGAATAAGCTAAAACCTAATAAAAACATGACAAATAAGCAAAATTTACTAAAATCATGGAAAACATGACAAATAAGCAAAATCAAAATAAATATATCAAATTACATATTTGAATATTTTTTATTAATTAATTATCTTAAATATTATGATACATAGATATATGTTAAAATAACTTTATAATATAATTTAATTAGATTAATGATTTATCCTAAAATTATGGAAATCATGACAAATAAGCTAAATCACTTCATAAATAATAGTATAGATCTTATCATTTAAATTTTGGGTCTACGAGAAATTTTTATTGGGCTATCAATAATTGGATTTAAACAATAGATGATCTATTGGATTTATAGATAGTATAAATTAAATATATATAATTTAATGTTGTAATACTATACCTCTATATGCTAAATATTTAAATATTTGTCGATTTTAGCTTTTAAAATTATAAAGATTTTTTTTAAATAACAAAAATCATATTATCTAACAATGATTAATCTTTAATACCTTAAACCAATGGAAACAAATTTTAATCTATATAGGTTATTTTAAAAATTAAACAAAAACTAAATGTTTAATTATTTACTTGATAATATAAATCTATGAAGCGTAAAGTTTAATTTTTAAAAAACATTATAAATTTGTGAAATGTTACGATATCTTTGAATATGACAATAAAACAATATTTTACTAATCTTTATATATATAGTTACGATTTTAATAATGAAATAATTATCCGAATATATATATATAGAAAAGATACAAATACATGTGAAAGTTTGAAACAATCTATTCAATGAAAAAAAAAATATAGTAAACTTATTATGTTTTAAAAATTGATAGACACATATATATTACAATATATCCAATTTAGAATTGAAAAAAAAATATTTATATAAAAATAAATGAAAACAAAAAGCCGCGCGGTTGCGCGGATCGAGATCTAGTGCTAATTATTATTGTCGCTGCTACTGACGATGCTTAACAACTAATAAAGGATTCAAATTATAAAGGTAAAGGAAAAATGATAACATATGTCAAGACTGGAGAATAGATTTATAACTTTGAGTTTGGGTCTAGTTCTGAGAACAAGCATTGCCTATGCTTCACACCAATACTGATGAAGATTGCCAGATCCTAGGTATTGTTAAGAGCCTTAGTGATTAAAGGGGGACAATTTTAATATTTATTAGCAAGTAATTATAATTGTAAAGTTTAACTTAGTTTTATATTAGGGAAATTGCCACAAATACCACATTCGTAGTACCACTTTGCATGTTTACACTAACCACTTTTACCCTCACTTTTAATGATGGGTAAAAGATACTTATATCTCTAGGGTTAACTAATCTAGATTTAGGGTTTATAGTTGAAAGATGGGTAGGGTTTTTGGAATGTGAATTTACGATTCCTATAAATATATAAATAAAAACTTAAAAAATATAAAAAATAGTTTTAAACCTAATTTTCGATTTTCAAAATGAAAAGTTGAAAAATAAAAAAAATAAAATTTCGAAAAAAAAAATTAAAATTTGAAAAAGTTCAATTTGAAAAATTATAATTCGAAAACATAAAAAAAAATTATTTATTTATTTATTTTTATTTAAATAATGATTTATTATATATATAGAACAATGGTATAAGAGTCTTTTGCCACTTAATGAATAATATATTTTTGAAAATGTATCTTTAGTAGTGGTAAAAATGAAAAGTGGTACCATGAAAATGGTAAACACAAAATTTTCCTTTTATATTAAGAAAGTGGAGGAGGATATGACAAACAAAGAGCACATGTATGTCGGCCAAGTATGAAAGATTATGGTACCTGTTGTTAGTGGTTAACTTATTTGTTAGAAACTATACTTATGAAATAACCTTGTTTGTTGTAGATACATAAATCTCACAATCAGAAATTTACATATGTTAAGTTATATGTTAGCATGCTACATGCATCGATAACTACCAATAAAATGTTACCATTGACATTAAATAGGTTCATCAGTAACGCCCAACTCACGAAAACATTTATCGGATAATATATCGTGTATCACAAGAAAAATAATATACCAAAAAGATACAAACTAACAAATTAGCTAGGAAACCATTTACTAATAATAATAATTATGTCTAACGTGTTAAAAGAATCAATAACCTACAAAATTAAGTATGTAGGTATCTAATATGATTTCATTAAAAAAGAAAGTTCACAAAATAGAAATATTCCATTTAAAAAATATTTTTAAATAACATAAAATATAATTTTGAAGTAATTAAATAATTCTTTATATCTATATTTTCTTAGATGAAAATATATATTTGCATATAATGTGATTTCATAAAACAACATTCACACACATAATCTTGATATTAGAAAAAAAATATTATTTCTTTAAAACATAATTTTAAACAATACAAAAAATATATATTTTCAGAGTAATAAAAATATTTTTTATATATCTATCTATTCTCTTAGATGGTTACATAAAATAATTAAGTAACAGAAACTGATATATGTTTAATTGACTAAAAATAGTTTATAATTAGTATTATTGGAATTTTTTTATTTATTTTTCATATATTTAGTTGACTATAATATCTTTCAATTACAACAAAAAAATCTATAAATTATATTTTACTTATATAATATGATTTTTAAACTACTATCACACAACTTTGATAAATATTATGAAACTACATGCACATTTAAACGATAAATATAATTAAGTAAAATTAATTTGATTTTACTTAATTATATTTTAAAAAAATATACTTCAGTTTGAATTTTAAAAAATATATGTAACTCAATATACTCACAACATGAGTGACTCGGCTAACCCAACTTATATCTAAATCATAGATTTAACTACAATATGAATATGTATATATTTTATATTAATAATTTATTTTATAAATGTAAATTATAGGAAGACTCAAAACATATTAGCAAATCGAAATAAAATATTAACCAACTGCTATAATTTAGTTCTTTTGTAAAAATAATATAATGCAGGAGACTGTAGAATATTATCGTTATATTAATTTACTTAATTTAGAATCGGACCCTTTAGTTTATTTTATTTTCATTATAAGCACAATATATCTTAAGTTACCAACGTAAATGTAAATAAGAAAATTAATCATAATTTTAATATATTTAAAATAAAAAATATTATAGTTGAATTTAGAGAAATAGATGCAACATAATATAATATGATTAATATAAATTATGCATACACATATAATTAGTTTGAAATTAAAATAAATAAAAATCAATTATTGTAGTATATTTGTTTTATAAATATTTATATCTGTGCATAAGCACGGGAAAATCACCTAGTGATTTGTTAAGTAAGGTGGTTTTAATGATTTAAATGGAAAGTTACAGTTTTGTTGAGCAAGTAATTGCTCGATTGATTGGTTGAGATTTTGGTGCTTAAAAGGAAATAGCTAGACTTAGGGTTTCTATTCAGGAAACTTGGAATTATAATTCTACAGATGCGTAATGAGTTGCATACATGATAATGTAAAGCTCAACTATCAATTCAACAAGTCCATCAGCTATCGCATGTTTGAACTTGTCTATTAACTATATCTAATGACCCAAACAAATGTGTTCGATCAATAGCAGTGTCGATCGATAATCCTATAGGGATATCGATCGATACACCTTTCGCTCCGTCGATCGATTATCCAATATGAATATCGGTCGACGCGCTTCTAGTTAAGCTTTATGCGCGAGTTGAATAATGCTTACTAAGCTCACTAGATCAGCTATCGCCTTACTCTTAGCAAGAAACTTAGCTCGGTTAGAATGTTTTCAGGATGAGAATGAAGCTCTCGCTTTTATCTATCAATCCTAGGGCAAGTTCTAGGTAGCTAATCTAGAAACATGCATTAATGAACAATCCTAATGACAATTACCACAACTCAGCAATCTATAGTTGGGGCTAATCCCTCATAACCTATTTAAACCCTAAATCTAACAGTGGAACTACTCAGACATAACCAAGCAGTTCATGAAAGCAATTAGGTTAGAAAACTTCATAGAATAGTAAAATACATATTAATGGAGTTCCAATCACAAATTATAACTTTGGATCTTCTCTCCGATCTATCACAATCCTAAAACCTTTTGCTGAAAGTAATAAAACTAAAAACACAGAAAAGCACACTTAGCCTCTAACATGGTGGCAAAGCTTACATAGTTAGGTTAAAACTCGTTAGAGGTAATCTTGTAAATTGGTGAAGACTTGGGCTTCAAGTCGGTTGTGACCAAACGAGCTTTCTGCGCGCTTCGCTGTCGATCGATCGATCGATATTCCTCCTCCAATATCAACCGATGATCGAGCTCGATAGTCATCTCGGGTGCTTACTCCAAATATCTTCAAAATGCTCCAAAATCATCACTTATCTCCAAATCACTTATAATCTTATAAATATAATAAATAGACTGTATAATATAATAATAGATAGTGAAAACACCTACAAACCATGGATGAAAATGGGTCAAATCTATGGTCTATCAACTCCCCTAGACTTACCATTTTGCTTGTCCTCAAGCAAAACAAACAGACAGTCTCTGTGAAAGAGGTTTGAAAATAGCAGGGACTCACATGATTTAAAACTTAGAATCATCAACTCTACAATATTGCAATCCACATCTAAGAGGTCCTAATCACAAAAGTACATCATACCATATCCTAGCTTAGCAACCAAATTCATCTAGCCAACAACTTAGCAAATCTTGTCTAACATTCCCCTCTACCAACATCATTTTTTAGCATAAATAAAAGTGTAGGCTTTACCTTGGGAGTATCGATCATATGACGCAAGGAATTTCAAACAAGTATCTGGACCTGCAGGTAAACATTAGTTCATATCCTCTCTCTCTACTAATTTCTCTCCTAGTCAAAGTCTGCTTATATTTGCAAGATCATTGACCAAGATTGGACAGACTTCCATGAATCAAGCCTTAATGGTGGTTGCCACCAAATCCTGTTTACTTCTTTTTGACCTATATCCTAGGATTATTTGTGAAGCATGCCTTAATTGTTGTAGCCACCAAGTCTGATTCTAATATTTTACCTATAGAATTCATATGAAGCAAGCCTTAATGGTTGTAGCCACTAAGCCCAGTTTGAATTCCTTCCTAAATAAATCTCTAATATATATAAATATTATTATTATTATTATTATTATTTTATATATCTATATTTCGAAAATAGAGAGAGAGGGTGATAAATCTATCTGCACAAGGCTTTACCTTCCAGACTTGTTTGAAGAATTCGATCTCATGTATACCAAGCCCCAAGACAAGCAGTTGTGTCAAGTTTAGTGTTGGAGGTCAGCTTTGGTTCCTTCAAACAATCTCAGCGAGTGTAACATAGTTGACAGGTTGATCCACTTTAGTATCTTTAGTACTATCTGCAATCAGTAAGTCTAGAATGGTGCAAAAGAGTGGTTAGATAACAAACAAAAATTAATAAGTTCATTATCCCCTTCTTGACTCAATAAAAACTTTATGTTTGAAAATATATTTTTGTAATTCATAAGTAAACTAATATCAGTAAACCTCCCCCCAGACTTAAACTACACTGTCCCTAGTGTAAATTCAGTCGGAGTTATTGTGATAATAAATCATAGTATTCAATGTAATGAGTTAGAACGATATACCATACCGGAATGGATGTCGACCGATGTAAGGATGTTGATATCGGTTGATGCAAGTGTTGTTCTATCGATCGATGTCGACAGTGTCTCATCGGTCGATACTAAGGGCAATCGTCTACTCGGATCTGTTTTTGTTTCTTTTTTATTTTTAAGACCTACAATAAATAAAAACCAACATAAATAATATATTAATAAAAACTAAATAAATATTACCTAATAGTGGGTTGCCTCCCACTCAGCGCTTTGTTATAGTCTTTTAGCTTGACTTTAGAGGTGATTGGGCTAGTGATGTTGAAAGCTGGCACTTGCTGGGAAACAAGTCTCCATATCTTCTTTGCGCTTGTTGAACCATGTACCAGTGAAGTTTCTCATTGCTTCATCTCCTCTGCGCCATTTGTCCTTCATTATTGTAGTTGCATCTTCTATCTTCTACAATCTATCTCCAAGACTCTCCAGATTGAACTGATGTCTCATAAGGCTGGCGTATGTGTCAGCTGAGATCTCCTCTCCATGGTTGTGTGTATCAGACATGTCTGATGTTATCTTTTGTACTAGCCTCCCTCGGTGTGAAGCTCTGTCGACCGATATCTGTGATGAATGTCAGTCGATTTGTTGTTGCGTCAGTTGATCGATGGCGATGCTTCTGGTCGACGGACAATGTAACTCTGAATCTCCACCAATTCCCCTTGAATAGCTTCTATCTTTGAGGTCAAAGCACTAATGCTAAGATACATTGGGAAATAGATGTCATCACATCTCCCATCAAGCCTCTCTTCTGTAGATTCCAGAGTTTTGTAGATTCCTTCTACTATCTGATCTATCTCTGCCATGGTGTGAAAATCTGGTGGAGACTTTATCGAATGTGGGTGTGGTGGATTGTCATCGACCGATGCTGGTATGTGGTTGTCGATCGATGTGTGTAAGCGATTTTTGATCGATGTAGGTCGAGCAACGTCGGTCGCGCGCTGAATTCTGGCTATGTCTTACTTCATCTCCTTCATGCAAGTAGTCAGCCAGCTGATACTATCATTCAGTGGATAGTAGACACCATCAAGTTTCATCTGGAAGGCTTCCTTGTTCTTCTCGTGTTCTCCACAGACTCCATAGAACATCTCATTGATCTCGTCCTTGGTGTAGATCTCTGGTACCAGCTTAGTATGTGTGAATGAGCTAGCATGTTCAGGAAGACATATGTAGCTTGGCTCATCTCTTGAAGCTCTTTCCAGAAGTCTTCTGATATCTCTGTTGTGAACACGAATGGTGTGTCCATCTAGATCTCTGGCGTATCCCTGATCATCTCTGTAGATTCCATACTCATCCTTCTCTTCCCAGTATAATCTCCTGGTACCCAAAAGATCGATAGCTCTTATGCCAAATTATGGCCGTCTATCGACTGATGTTGGGACGTCAACGTCGATCTATGGTTGAGTTGGATGGCGAGTCCTTTGTTTGAAGCTTTTGTCTATGCCACCAGCAGTGTCATAGAACTCTTTTGTAGCCTTCTGTTGGTGTTCTGGAATGTTGCGTTGATGTATGAACATGTTGTCTGCTCCATCGGTTGTCTGAAGGATGTCTGCGATGTCCTCTCGAGATACGTGCAGTGTACGTCCGTCTATTGCTCTTGCGTAGCCATCTGGGTCCCTAAAAATACCAAATTCGTCTGGAGTTGGATACTGGTTATCAAATTTATCTTTTTCGCTTACAGTGATTTTTGGTATTGGACGGATGTCGATCGATGTTGTATTGTTGATGTCGATCGATGTTGAATGATTGATGTCGATCGATTGACGGCTCTCCCTGTCGATCGGATGGCTGAAATGCGTTGTTTCCCAAACAACTTCTGCTCGATTCTGATATGGTTCATCGCGTCTTTGCATGTTGAGAAGTTCCTCGTATGTGAAACCCTCATGAAGTTAATCATCTCCTTGATCACGGTATGTTGTCTCTACTGCGTAGCTCTCGTGATAGCGATCATCTGCCCAACCACCAATTGAGTAATCTCCGTCTCTGGTAGCGTTGACGTTAGAGTCGATCGATGGGAAGTATGCGTTGTCGATCGATGCTCGAAGGTGGTTTGGTTGGTGAGGTTGAGTGTCGATCGATGTTGAACTGAATATGTCGATAGATGGCGACTTCTTTTTCCAAGAGGAATGATGGAGAAGTCTATCTTCTTCGTCAAGAGTCGCTCTTTGCTCTATAGCTCGTTCTTCCTCATAATCTTCATCATACTCCTCTGTATGCATGGTGTGTATTGCCATAGTGGGAATGTAGTAGTCGTTGTCCCATTCTCCTTGACTACTGTCGACCGATTCTTCTTCTTCTGCGTCGGTCGATTCTGTTTGGGCACTGTCTATCGATTTTGCAGTGTGAGTTTCGATCGATGCTGAGTATTCTGTCTCGTACTCGGCTCCACAATGGCAAGCTGCAATGATTCCTGGATCATTGATTCTTCTGGAGGTCGCATGTGGCTTATTGACTGGAATAGGGTTGTAGTGGGCATTAGGATCGATGAGTGTTAGACACAACTGGTTGGTTTGCAAGTTGCACACTACTTCCACTGTTGACAAGAAGGCTCTCCAAAGTAATAGAGAAGAGTTCTAGTTCAGCTTGATCTCCAAGACATGGAAATCTACCGGAACTAGGGCATTACCAATCTGCACCTCTAGGTCTCTCACAATTCCTCCTGAGTTCCTTTGGGAACATTCCACAAAAGTGAATAATTCCTGTGAAGGCTCAACTTGCAGACCCAGATGGTCTGCCATAACCCTAGGTAGGATGCTGACTAATGCTCCTGTGTCACACAAGGCATCTGGGAATTCAATACCTTTCACCGTGCAAGGTATTGCAAATTGCCCAGGATCACTCTTCTTCTTCAATGTAATCCTCATCCTCATCTTGTCTCTAGCTTCACAGAAGATTCTCCTAATGTCTTCTTCTGTCTCTCTAGTTTCTCCAAAGAACATCCACAATATGTGGGTATAATAAGCTCCATCGAATGGCTTATCTAGAGGAATCCTGAAGACTCTTTTTCAGAAAATTTCCTTTTCCTTTTCATTAGCCCCCCCCCCCCCTTCACATGTTTCGCCACTTTTTCTTTTCTTTTTCTTAGGGTTCTTCCCTTAGGAACCCTATCAACTTCCATAGGATCCACTCCATCATCTGAAGGTGTCCTGACGGTCTCCGGTGGGTTTTCTGAAGGTTTGGGTTTGGGCCTAATGCATTAAGATGTGCAACATCTATCTTTGGCATCTGCACTCGGTACGTAATAGGTGCTCGTCGATCGATAGGCGCTGGAGGGTTTCGATCGATGACGGTCTCCTGATGTCGATCGATGTTTACGTAGACAGGACTAGGTGGATGTGGGTGTTTTGCCGGCTTTGCAAGATGCGGTTGATTCCGTAGGTGTTGTCAAGCGATGTCCAGGAGAGGACGTCGATCGATTTTGGATGACCTCTGTCGATCGATGTTCGTGGCTTGGCGTCAATCGACACCAATGTGATCTGCTGAAAATCATCAGACTTTCTACTTCTAATTCTCCTTCTTGCAGCTTCTCTTCCTTCACCACTTGCCAGAAATCATCCCCAATGATGGCATTCACGTGGTGTTTCATCACACATCTTCTACCCCTCTTGTTAAGGCTCCCTGCCTCTTAACAGCTTCTCCTCTCTGAACAACCTGCATCTCCAGCTTCATCACATGGGTGCTCAAAGTTTCAAACTTTGTGTTCAGGTTAGTGTAGAGATAATCAATCTTCCCATTGAAGTCCACCGTAATGTGCTACTGTCCCTCTAGAACTCTATCAAGCATCTCCTCAATATTTCTCTCTTGAGTTGGCGGTGGTGGCTTCTGGTAGTAGGAGCTTCCATAAACCTTGTTGTTGTTGTTGTTGTAGGGTTTCTGGTGCTGCGAACTCTGGTTGAAGTTAGCCCTATTTCCATAGGAGTTTCTGTTTCCTCCCTGGTTGCCCGAACCTTAGAATCCAGTTCCACTGATGAAGTTCACATTTGCTTCCTCTGCTCTACCATCTATGTCTACAGCCTCTGCATCTTCAACCAAGCAGACCTGCTTCCTGAGAAGCTTGTGAACACTGTCCAACTTTGCCTTCACCTCATCCATCTGATCATTCCCAAGAATGGTGGCAGATTTCTTCCTCTCAAAGTCAGTATTCTTGCTGCTGCTGCTAGATGCTAGGTTCTCAATAATCTTCACTGCCTCCTCTGGATTCCTGGTGTTGAAGTTCCCATTGCTGAAAGCATCAAGAGCCTTCTGGTACTGCACCGCGATACCTCTGTAGAAAGTACTGAGCAGCTGTACTTCATTGAATCCATGGTGTGGACAGTCTCTCTGATAAGACTTGAATCTGATCCAAGAGCTTTTGAATGACTCTGCAGGCTCCTGAGTGAATGTAGCAATCTTGCTCCTCAAGTCTTCAGCACGCGCTTCATCGAAGAAGTTGCATAAGAAGGCATTATTCATGTCGCTCCAAGATGTGAGTGATCCTGGTGGTAACTGCTTAAGCCAATGCNNNAAGCATCTCCAACAAGTGAGTACTTGAAGAGCTTGCATAGGAGGTAGTCTTCCGAGACTCCCTCAACTTTAATATTAGATATAAGATCCTCGAACCTCTCCAGATGGTCCATAGGATGCTCGTGAGATAACCCATAGTAGGCTGTCTATCCCACGAGTGTGTAGTACTGTGGCTTCAACTCGAAGTCCCTCTGAATAGTGGGAGGACGAATGGCTGATCGGTTGGTGTAGAACTGATCTGGACGGTTGTAGTCAGCCAACGTTCTGGTTCGAGCAGCCTCATCTACAGGTAGAGTAGCTCCTGTAGCATTAGTATCGGACTCAGGTATTGCAGCCCCTTGAGCATCTATCCTCTGACCTGCTGCATTACGCAGATGACCCTCCTGGTCATGCAGGTTTCCTCTGTCATCTCGTACAAGTATCAAAGTAGCAACCATATCTCGGGGCTCATTATCGATCGATGTTCGGACTGAAGTATCGGTCGATGTCGGAGGAAGATGTCGGTCGACGGTAGATGATTGTCTTCGGTCGATAGTGGTGAGCGAGTATCGGTCAACGGGACTAGTGTCTGGGTCGACGGTGGTTGACAGAAATCGATCGATGAACAGGTGGTGTTATCGATCGATGAGGAGCGTGCTTCTTTGCGGATTGAACACTCCAAGCTTGCAGGATCTGGTGAGAATAGTAGTTGAGTTTCCTTGTTGCTTCTAATACTGCAGGGCATGTACCTGAAAATCCAAGAAAAAAATTTATGTCAGAAACTTAACAAAAATTAAATCAATAGGCGATCAAAGCTCCCCAGCAACGGCGCCAAATTTGATATCACTCAAATTATCCTAAGGAGTGATTTATACTCTCTCAAATAAGAGGTCGAATTGTAGTACTTAGGGATCAAATTCACAGGGAGCTAGGGAACCTAGTGGATCTAATATGATTTGTTAAGTAGGAAGTTTTTAAGTTTTAAAATGTAAATTTGCAGTTTTGGTTGAGCAAGTAATTGCTCGATTGATTGGTTGATATTTTGGTGCTTAAAAGGAAATAGCTAGACTTAGGGTTTCTATTTAGGAAACTTGGAATTATAATCCTACAGATGCCTAATGAGTTGCATGCATGATAATGTAAAGCTCAGCTATGAATTCAACAAGTCCATCAGCTATCGCATGTTTGAACTTGTCTATTAACTATATCTAATGACCCAAACAAATGTGTTCGATCAATAGCAGTGTCGATCGATAATCCTATAGGGATATCGATCGATACACCTTTCACTCCGTCGATAGATTATCCAATATGAATATCGGTCGACGTGCTTCTAGTTAAGCTTTATGCCCGGGTTGAATAATGCTTACTAAGCTCACTAGATCAGCTATCGCCTTACTCTTAGCAAGAAACTTAGCTTAGTTAGAATGTTTTCAAGATGAGAATGAAGCTTTCGCTTTTATCTATCAATCCTAGGGCAAGTTCTAGGTAGCTAATCTAAAAACATGCATTAATGAACAATCCTAATGACAATTACCACAACTCAGCAATCTATAGTTGGGGCTAATCCCTGATAACCTATTTAAACCCTAAATCTAACAGTAGAACTACTCAGATATGGCCAAGCAATTTATGAAAGCAATTAGGTTAGAAAACTTCATAGAATAGTAAAATAGATATCAATGGAGTTCCAATCACAAATTATAACTTTGGATCTTTTCTCCAATCTATCATAATCCTAAAACCTTTTGCTGAAAGTAATAAAACTAAAAACACAGAAAAGCACACTTTGCCTCTAACATGGTGGTAAAGCTTATATAGTTACGTTAAAACTCGTCAGGTGTAATCTTGTAAATTGGTGAAGACTTAGGCTTCAAGTCGGCTGTGGCCAAACGGGCTTTCTGGGCGCTTCTCTGTCGATCGATGTTCAAGTGTGAACATTGATCGATATTCCTCCTCCAATATCGACCGAGCTCGATATTCATCTCGGGTGCTTGATCCAAATTTCTCCAAAATGCTCCAAAATCATCACTTATCTCCAAATCACTCCTGATCTTATAAATATAATAAATAGACTCTATAGTATAATAATAGATTGTAAAAACACCTATAAACCATGGATGAAAATGGGTCAAATCCATGGTCTATCATGAAGCGGTTAAGGGCTGAGGCAATCAAACTGAACAGAAACCGAAAGGTGGAGGGTGTTAGGGTAATTTTGTGTACAAGCAATCCGTGCTCAGCTCTACGGAATGATAGGAGGAAGGAGACATGTCGTTGAGTGCATTCTCTTGCTTTGATAGTTGATAAACCCGGAGATCCTGCTCGTGACAAGCCATTCGTAGTTCATGTATATGGAGGCACGGAGCCTTGATGGAGGCGCATAGCCTAATGGAGGCATGTGGCCTAGGGAGCACGGGGCTCTAGTGGGCACATGGCCTAATGGGCACGTAGCGTTGGGAGCACGAGGCTCTAGTGGACACATGGCCTAAAGAACATGTAGCCTAGGGAGCACGGGGCTCTAGTGGGCACCTGGCCTAATGGGCACGTAGCCTAGAGAGCACGGGGGATGGAGGCGCGTAGCCTAATGGAGGCACGTAGCCTAGGGAGCACGGGGCGCTAGTGGGCACATGGCCTAATGGGCACTTAGCCTTGGGAGCACGTAGCTCTGTAGTTGGTAGGAGTCATCTGTTCTAGGGGGCACATGGCCGGAACAGATGGTAGACCTGTCGATATGCTGCAGTGAGCATGATGTGTCGAGGTGCTTCAGTGAGAATGGAGGGGCCCTGCTGATGAGCTGGAGATCGTGGCTTGAGCCAGTAAGTAGAGTTGTAGACATGCTGCAGTGAGCATATATCTTCCCCTGGTCGGTAGTAACCGCCGGAGTCAGCCTATCATAGGTGTGTCAAAGAAGAAGGTCTTCTAGGTATGGAACCTTGTCTTGGCGGCTGTGGAATTGTGAGCTCTGGTGAAGGACGTCTCGGACCCCTTTCTTTAGGTTTAGAAACCTATATTTACTGTGGAGGTCGTGTCTCTCTCTTTGGATTTGGAAATATTCATTATATCCTTAGATAATAAAATATTTCCCTTTTTCTTAAGGAATGTCATATGTATTGGAATACTTCCTCTTTCTCTCGGATTTAGGGAGATTCTCTCTTGTCCAAGCTGGTTATCTTATTAAAGGAAAATTTTCATTTATCCTAAGGCAGGATAATTCACTCTGCCTGGAAGCCGGAGGCTGGAGGCAGGGACCCAGACCCGGGGGAAGGGACCCAGACCCAGGGGCAGGAACCCGGAACCTGTTGGCAGGAACCTGGAAGCCGGAAACTAGAGTAATCTCTTCATGGAATATTTTTTTTCCAACACCAGGGGAAGGGGGCGGTCCCAAGGACCGGACCCGGAGTACTCCGCAGCGGGGAACCGGGGTACCTCTTAGCGGGGACCCAAAGGTCGGTGTCATGCCTGGGGTCTGGAGGAATTTAATACCTGAATATTTTATCCAATAGAGGGTAACCGACTGCGAGGGAAAAGTCACCAGCCAGCGGAGTTTAAGCTCAAACAGAGAAAACGAGAGATAATGTTTTAGTTCTGAGAGGTGGAGGAGATTAAAAAAAAATATTTACTGTTTAACAACAAATTTTTTTCTACTTTGATGAATCGAATAAGTTTGGAGTAAGTTCACGAAAATGTGTGGTGATTTAATTTTTTTTTTAATAAAAAAAAACTGTAAAGGGGAAGATGATCCTCGATCAACACACTTTGCTTGTCTTGGAGAAGGAATTTCATACCGTAGCAGAGCATTCTGACACAACAAACTCTAGGACGAAGGAGTAGGGAGATAGGGGCAAGAATGAATTCATTTGTTTGGTTTAGTAAAGGTGCATTCGGCTAATTAGAGACCCAGTTATAGGCATAGGATGCCAATTTTCTCTAACTTGTTTTCGTTATTCAATTTTTGGGTGATTTAATTTTGGGAAATTTGACAAAATAGGCAAAAAAAAATCAACATTTTGTACTCATGTACCTTTTTCCAACTTCTGTTATTTTTCTCTAAAGTACTTTTAACTGAATAATAAAATTAATTAAATAAAGGATTTTAACCACATTTACATTTCATTCATATACCGTATGCACCTATCTCTGAAATATAATTTGATTATGGGGAAAAAAATAAATGCAGTTTATTCAAATATTTGCTATGTTCTGCTTTGCTATATGTCTTAGTAATAATTCTTGTTAGATTTAGGGATTAGAAGTAAGGTTATGAGAGATTAGCTCAAAATATAGATACGCTAAGGTAATAAGATTTCATTCATATGAATTGCTATTAATGCTTGTGTTCTAGAGTACCTAACTAGAACCCTGAACTTATGATAATTAGGCGCAAGCGGAATCATGGTCTTTTACCTGAATTAATTATTCTAAGCTAGTTTTGCTAGAAACAAGCGACAGCTGATCTAGTCAAACTAGTGAACCAATCGAACAGCTCGGTAACGCTTGACTAGGTAAACTCGAGCGACGCTAGTCATGTGGCGTCGATCGATGTTCGAACTATATCAACAAGCGACGGCTGAGATATAGACTCAGATCAATATAAGTTCTTCGCACGCTGAAGCTGGAATATATTGTCATTAGAATTCGTGTTCTAGGATTGAAACCTTAGCTTCTATATCACAATAATCCCAATTGCCTGAAACCCTAAATCTAGCTATTTCTTATAATTGTTTACAACCTCAAATCAATCAACCGAACAACTACCTTGTTCACCTCTGCTATTTACTGTTTTAATTGCTTGCCTAGCTTAACCATAAACTTGTTAGGATCTATTGTGTGCCTTAGCTCCTTGTGGATTTAATCCCTAAGTACTACGACTGAACCTCTTATTTGAGAGAGTAAAATCACTCCTAGCTATGGAATTGATATATGGTGTTTTTGGCACCATTGTGTATATGCTTTCTAACCGGTTTTCAATGTTTTATCGAGTTAGTCAAGTACTTTTAAAGTCATTTCAGGTCTGGAGTAGACTAAAGAGCTAAAGGAAGAAGTGCGAAGAAAGGAACAAGAATTGGAGATTTTTCCCGAAGAACAACCGAGCGGAGCAGTCTGACGATTGATCCCACTAGAAGAAGCCAGACGATTGTTCCCGACATTTATGGAAGTTTTCATATCTTTCAAAGATTTATCCTAATCTCCTATTCCTTACTCAGAAGTCTAGGACGCCTCCATATAAAAGCCGCCTCTATCTTTATTTTATTTTGGACACTAGTTTTTGCAAGAACTCTAGATTGTATTTGGCGATTTTGCAACTTGTAAGGGAGAAGGCTCCATCTCTCATCTAGAGAAGATTATCCCGAACCCTTGTTTTCTACTCTATTTTCTATACAGTATTATTCAGAAATCATGTCAGTGTCATCTTGCATAATGATCGAGTAGTCGGCTAAGCTTGCTTAGGTTTTAGGGTGTTAATCACATGAGCTGAACATGGATAAGAGATCTCATTAGTGTCTTCATTCATATAGTCCTTATTGCTTGCATTAACTTGATCACTTAATGTTTGAACCTAAGTTGATCAACTCACTAACCGTGTAGAAGATAGCTGGATCAATTATGAATGAGCTTAGTATCCCTAATCAGCAAAACTAGATATTAGAGTGTTAAGTGAACTGATCGGACCTGATCTCTAAAGCTTGCTATCGCATCTTGTTCCAAGCGAGAGCTTAGGTAACAAGATCGATCTGCAAAGGGAACAACACCACGATAGTGGGTTGTCCCAGCACGAGTGATCCGAGTTCTAGATTGCATCTCATCGCGCTTGAATAATTGTTTGGCTCAGTATCAGCACCCGATGAATTACCCTAGGCTAGCTTCTTGTTTAAATTGAATACAACCTTTCATTACTTGTTTCCTACGTCACTATTGAAATCAAAACTATCTACTGTTCTTAGCTTAATATCAAACTCATAAGAGTAAAGTGTGAGCTGGTCCTCTGGATTGAATCTCAAATATTACAATTACCACTGTTTAAACTTGACAGTAGCAAGGATTCATTTTTAGTGTATCAAGTTTTGGCGACGTTGCGGCAGGGACCAGAATTTTACCTTTATTTTTTGGTTTCATATTTAGTCTAAGATATCTAACTTGCTTTAATTTCTTTGTTCAAGCTAATGATCCAGGTGCATGACCAGTAGACATACTCGGAGAAACGCACAAGGACCACTACAACAGCTTACCAACGAAGAGCTCGCAAGATTAGAACGACAGAACCGTCAACAGCCAAGACTAACCGACACCAATATGGGTGATCACGACATTCAGGATGATCTCACTGCTGCAATGGCACTCATGCAACAGCAGATGCAACAGACGCAACAGACCATCCAGGCACAACAAGCCGCTGCTGCACAGGCAACCCGAAACGCTGAAGAAGCTGTTCCGATTGGGCAGAGGAGCTTCCTACATAACCTACCAGCCACACGCTCTGCCATCAACCCACCACCCTGCACCAGACAATACTTTGAAATCAAGCCAGCCTTGACCAGTTTAGTGCAGAGGAATATATTCAATGGGTTGCCTGCGGAAATACCAATGGATCACATTGAGAACTTTGAGAAAGTGTGCGGCTTCACTCGAGCAAACGAAGTACCACCAGACTACATCAAATGCACAATGTTCCCTTTCTCTCTTAATGGGAAGGCTGCTCGCTGGCTCTCTCTACCAACCGGATAACTCACTTCGTGGGAGCAGGGCCGATCTGCATTCCTTAGCCACTTCTACACGAAGTCAAAGACAGTAGCTCTGAGGCAGAAGATTGCCCCCTTCAAACAGTTGGTGGACGAACCTTTTTGTGATGCATGGGAACGATTCAACGTCTACCGCCGAGAATGCCCACATCACGGTTTTGAGGATGACTATCTCCTTGGAGTGTTCTATGATGGAGTAGGATGGGAGTACCGAAACGCCCTCAACTCAGCCAGTAAGGGAGATTCATGACCCAATCAACGCAAGGGGCGTTTGAGATGATTGAAAACATGGCGTCAAGCTCATCCGATAATAACAGGGAGAGCGATCGCACCCAAAAGGTGAAAAGCATCGACGACAGCAAGATCGAAGAGCTGACCGCCAAGGTTGATCAACTGATTAAGAGCAACCAGAACCAGGTTTTCATCATGGACGAATCTCCTCAGGATAAGGCAACTGTGGACAATACTTTGGAAGCATATCAGTCAGCGGATGATCAGAATGAGGTCAGTTATGTCAATGGACAGGGATGGCAGTTCAAGAACTATCACCCAAACCCTAACGTGAGGAACAATCCACATCTGTACAACTACCCCAAGCTCGATACTCCGACTGACAATACCCAGAACAACCAAGGGCAGAACGCAGGGTACCAAAAGGGGTACAACCAGAACCACCAAGGGAAAACCTATGTCCTCAGCCAGGCTCAGCACAATCAGTTCCAGAATCAGAAACATCTGACCAACCAGCAAGTTACTCCAACGGCCACAACTGCTCCGCAAGATGAGTTAAAAATTCTAGCCATGATGATGCAGCAACTACTACAAGGTCACCAGATGCAAGGCAAGGCGTTGAATAATGTCACCACTGACATCAAGACTAGAATGAACCACATGTTCAATGACCTGAGCACAAAGTACGATAACGTTGCCAGCCACATGCGACAGATGGATATTCAGATTGCTCAAACCGCTGAAAGTGTAAAGAGGCAGCAAGGTACACTTCCTGGAAAAACAGACAAAAATCCAAAGGAGTGCAATGCAGTTGAGCTGAAAAGTGGAAAGAAACTGTTCGATCTAGCACCGAGGAAATTCACTGCGGCCGAGAAAGTGAAGCATAAGGAGTCAGAACAGCCACCCTCGGATGCTCCAACAGCTGAAAACAAGGAGGAACAACCGGTTGAGATTAATCCGTCTGAAACCAAGAAGCCAGCTGAAGTTGTTCGCCCATCCCCAGAACATGTTCCTGCTCGCGAATACATTCCCAAGGTTCCATATCATGTCCCAGCGAAAGCTACTTGTAAGGATCGAGAGGAGATGAAATGTAGAAAAATGCTGGAAGACTTGACGGTCAGACTTCCTTTGATGGATGCGATCCAAATGATGCCTTCCATGCGGAGCTTTATGAAGGGTTTAATCTCAGGGAAGATATCCGAAGATATTGAATTCATGATTTTCTCTAAGGAGTGCAGTGCCGTACTTCAGAATAGGCCGATAAAGAAGCGGGGAGATCCTGGCAAGTTTGTTCTCTCTATCCAGATAGGGAAGTCAGTTTTCTCCTGCTCCCTAGTTGATCTGGGATCCAGCGTAAACCTCATGCCCTATTCAGTGGCAAGACGTCTGGGATTTTGGTGCAGCCTGGGTATGGCTTAAACTCTGGATCACTTGAAGGTGGATGGATAGGGGGTGTTGTAAGAGGCTACTAGCTCTCCTTTGAACTGTGGTCGTCTCCCTGAGCCTGTGGGTTGGCGCCAAGGATGGTTTGCTACTCAAAGACACAAGATCACCTTTTATTGTCTAAGATGGGATTCACAGGAATTCGTTCCTTTAAGTGAGATCAATGTTCTTAAGCTGAACAGAGAAAGCTAGAGACAAGACAACAAAGTTGACTGAATAATTCTTAGATTGAAAGTTGACAAAGCAAAGCTGCCTCCCCCATGTCTTAAAGAAATCGACAGAAAACCCTAGATGTAAACCAAGATGGTTTAATTCTAATTCTAATCCTAATCCAATTGAAATTAGTTTATTTTAAAATCCTAATTGTCTTTGGTTTAAATTAAATGAAAGCCTAATAACCAAAGCCCTTACAAAGTAATTAAATTAAACCAACAGGCTGGTTTATCTTGATCTCCTTGTCTTGATCCAAGACCCACGAACTTGGCTATCTCCTGGAGCCTCTTCTCTTCTGCTCTCAGCCTTGATCTAGTTACTGGTTCACTCCACAAGCTGGCTAGCTCATTTGGTTCTTCTCTACTCAAGTCTGGCTCTTCTCTGCTCAAGTCTGGCTCTTCTCTACTCAAGTCTGGCTCTCCTTTGTCAGACTCACTCAGCTCTCCAATGTCTCTACTCATGGCTACACCATTCCCTCCTCCTTTAAAAGGATTTGACCTCAAATCCAAATCATCTGCAATAAAAGTGTCCAAGTCAGAAACATTGAAAGTAGAACTGATTGTGTATTTCCCTTCAAGATAGATCTGGTAGGCATTGTTGTTGATTCTCTTCAGCACTCTGAAAGGTCCATCTTTCCTTGGTAGCAACTTTGATTTTCTCTCAACAGGAAACCTCTCTTTTCTCATGTGAATCCACACAAGATTACCCGGTTCAAGTACTAGCTCCTTGTGCCCCTTGTTCTTCTGCCTCTCATACATCTTGATTCTCTCCTCAATGTTCTTCCTGACCTGCTCATGCAAAGTCAAAACAAACTCAGCCTTTTGCTTGCCATCAAGGTTAGTTTGCTCTTTTAAAGGTAAAGCAAATAAATCAAGAGGAGACAATGGGTTAAAACAATAAACAACTTGAAAAGGTGAGAGTTTAGTAGCTGAATGCACTGCTCTGTTATATGCAAACTCTACATGTGGTAAACAATCCTCCCATGTCCTAATGTTACTCTTAATGATGGCACGCAAAAGAGTAGACAATGTCCTATTGACTGATTCAGTTTGACCATCAGTTTGGGGATGACAAGTAGTTGAAAACAATAGCTTATGACAAGTAGTTGAAAACAATAGCTTAGTTCCCAACTTTCCCCACAGAGTTTTCTTGAAATAGCTAAGGAACTTAATATCTCTATCAGAAACTATAGTCCTAGGCATACCATGCAATCTAACAACTTCTCGAAAGAATAGATCAACTACCAAAGATGCATCATCAGTTTTATGACAAGGTATGAAGTGAGCCATCTTAGAAAATCTATCAACAACCACAAAGATACTATCTCTTCCTTTCCTAGTCCTAGGCAATCCTAAGACAAAATCCATAGAGATATCAATCCATGGTGCAGTAGGAATAGGGAGAGGTGTATACAAACCTGTTGGTTGGACCTTAGACTTGGCTTGCTTGCACACGACACACCTTGAGCACACACGCTCCACTTCTTTCTCCATACCCGGCCAGTAGAAGTGCGCCTGCAAGGTG
>NC_027754.1:8879431-8879605 GCF_000695525.1 Brassica oleracea var. oleracea | reverse complement strand
GTAGTGGATGACATAAGGAAAGGTCTCAATGAACTCCACCCACCTGGAATGTCTCTTTTTCAGCTTCTGTTGCCCTTTGAGATGTTTAAGGGATTCATGATCTGTATGGATCACAAACTCCTTAGGCCACAAGTAATGTTGCCACACTTGTAGATCTCTCACCAAGGCATACAA
>NC_027754.1:8876959-8879219 GCF_000695525.1 Brassica oleracea var. oleracea | reverse complement strand
TCCACAGGGTTGGTCCTGTATGCTGGACGGTTTGGCAAAGTAGCTCCTGGTACAAAATCAATCTGGTGCTCTATTCCCCTAATAGGCGGCAGACCTATTGGATTGTCCTCTGGGAACACATCTCTATACTCCTGCAAAAGGCACTCAATCTCCTCTGGAATCTCAGGAGCAGGGTTAGTAGTAGAGCTCAACAATTCTTTATAAACCACTAGTATCAAATTTGATTGTTCAATCATAGCAGTTTTGATATCTTTAGCAGTAGCAAAGAGGTTGAGTTTACTTACCTGGCTGGTCTCTTCAAGAAGCAAGGACTTGCTGGCGGCCTTGGACTCTCCTCTCTTCTTTTTGAGATGCATCTGATCCTGGTGTACCTCCTGAGGGGTCATTGGCGCCAGGGTAACTTGTTTCTCCTTATGGATAAAAGTGTATCTGTTGGTAAAGCCATCATGTACTGATCTCTTATCATACTGCCATGGACGTCCAAGAAGGATGTGGCTAGCTTCAAGGGGTGCTACATCACAAGTGATCTCATCCTAGTACTTTCCCACTGATAGCAAGACCTTCACTTGCTTGGTGATCTTTAATCCACCCTCATCATTGATCCATTGCAAGAGATATGTTTTAGGATGCTTGAACACTTGAAGACCCAACTTCTCCACCAACACAGCACTTGCTACATTAGTACAGCTTCCTCCATCAATGATCAAGCTACAAACCTTTTCTTGAACCAAGCATCTGGTGTGGAACAAGTTTTCCCTTTGCTTGTCTTCTTTGGCTTTAGGTTGAGCACTGAGAAGTCTCCTGGTGACTAGTAGCTCTCCACGGACAGGGTACTCCACGCCTTCCTCATCCGACTCTTGGCCGGCGTCCTCCTCTTCAGATATCACCTCCCCATTGGCTAAGATAGTCATCACCTTCTTGTTGGTGCACTCATTAGCATAGTGACCAAAGCCATGACACTTGAAACACTTAATGTTCCTGGTCTTAGTAGATGTGGCTACTCCTTTACCCTTGTCATCTCTCTTGGTCTCTACTGAAGAAGAACCGTCCTTGGACTTATCCTCTGGCTTATCTTCCTTGGAGTAGGCCGGTTTTGAAGCAGGAGTGTATGAAGACCGGGTAGAGCTCTTCCTCTTGTTCTGCTGCTCAATCAAAATAGCCTTATGTAGCAGTTCATCCATGTCCTCATACTCTTGTAGCTCCAACCTATCTTGTATATCTCTGTTAAGACCTCCTTGGAATCTAGCCATAGTAGCTTCTACACCTTCTTCTAAATCAGCTTTTAACATGAGTGTTTCCATCTCCTGGTGATAGTCCTCTACACTCTTAGACCCTTGAGAAAGCCTTCTCAACTTCTGGTGTAGATTTCTTCCATAGTGATTAGGAACAAATCTCTTCTTCATCACAGTTTTCATCTCAAATCAAGAAGCTACTTGAAGCTCTCCATTGCGTCTCCTGGTAGTAGCAATCTGATCCCACCAGCTAATAGCATATCCACAGAATTCAGTAGCTGCTAGTCTCACTTTTCTCTCCTCAGTGAGCTGCTGGCAATTGAAAACCAGTTCAATCTTCTTTTCCCACTCCAAGTAAGCATCAGGATCATTCTTCCCATGGAATGGAGGGATTCTAAGCTTGAGATTGCCTAGGTTATCAGTAGCTGGTCGCCTGCGGTTGTAGTTTCTACCACGCTGACTAGCCTGAGATCCATCATCACTTTCATCAGTTGAATCTTCTTGATAATGTTCTCCATAAACCCCACGACCCCCAATCTCAACTCGTGGCCCTCTTATAGGTCCAATGCGTGCTCTCTGAGCTCCAGCAGCAACCGCGTCCCTCTCTTGCCCTGCATTAACACCAGGTAAGTTTTCATTAGCTTGTTGTGCAAGGTTGTAAGTATTTTGCATTCTTCTGGTTATCTCAGCCATCATAGCCTCAAATTAAACTTGGTTGAGGTTGATTTGCTGGACAGCCGGTTTTCCTGAACCCTCTGGTTGCTTTCCATCTCGTCTCTCTTCACTCATTGTTCCTGAAATAGTTTGAGAAAACGCAAAGCCAAGAACAAAAGTATCTCTCTCTCACTCAAGTTTTCAAGTCGCCAAGTCTCAGCTCTTCCCACAAGTTCAGTTGAAAAACAAGGTTCTACACTTAAGATCTAGAACTAAACCCCAATGAATCAGAAAGAAAGTATTAAGAGATTTAGGCACCAGCTGACTTTACCACCCTGAGCTGGATTTCTCTTCAGCTAGCTGGATTACTCTTC
>NC_027754.1:8868557-8876905 GCF_000695525.1 Brassica oleracea var. oleracea | reverse complement strand
TTTTTTGATTTGCAGGGTTGGCTCAGCTGGCTTACAACAGATAGAAACATAAGAGATGAGACAAGACAACAAAGTTGACTGAATAATTCTTAGATTGAAAGTTGAGAAAGCAATGCTGCCTCCCCCATGTCTTAAAGAAATCGACAGAAAACCCTAGAAGTAAACCAAGATGGTTTAATTCTAATTCTAATCCTAATCCAATTGAAATTGGTTTATTTTAAAATCCTAATTGTCTTTGGTTTAAATTAAATGAAAGCCTAATAACCAAAACCCTTACAAAGTAATTAAATTGAACCAACAGGCTGGTTTATCTTGATCTCCTTGTCTTGATCCAAGACCCACGAACTTGGCTATCTCCTGGAGCCTCTCCTCTTGTGCTCTCAGCCTTGATCTAGTTACTGGTCCACTCCACAAGCTGGCTAGCTCATTTGGTTCTTCTCTGCTCAAGTCTGGTTCTTCTTTTCTCAAGTCTGGCTCTTCTCTGCTCAAGTCTGGCTCTCCCTTGTCAGACTCACTCAGCTCTCCAATGTCTCTACTCTTGGCTACACCAGATTCACGCATTTCAAACCAACCAGGATGTCCTTAGTATTTGCAGACAGGTCAGTCAAGTCTCCAGTCGGTATCCTCGAAGATCTCCAAGTAAGAGTTGGGAACACCACTGTTCCCGCAGATTTCGTAGTTTTGGAGCTTGAGGAGGAATCAAAGGATCCTCTCATCCTAGGAAGACCATTCTTGTCCACTGTTGGCGCTATAATTAATGTGCGGAAAGGAAAGATCGATCTCCATCTGGGAGACATCGTGATGCAGTTCGAAATGAATGCATTGCTGAAGAAACCAATGCTGGACGGACAAACCTTTGAGGTGGATGAAGGGATTGATCCGCTAGAACCCCATGAAGGAATTATTGAGGAGATCCTTACAGATGATCCGCTCGAACTTGCACTGATAAGAGCAGAGGCTGAGCATAACGTCGAGAACATTGATGCTGATGGGTATACCAAGATGCTCGACTCCGCAAAAAGTATGGAGCGGATGGTAGCATGTTTAAGTCTGGTGGAGGCAAATGATAACAACCAGAACAATCCAACAGGAACAGCCTCCCCAGTGAACTCGACTGATCCGTCAAGACAGCTCGACGATCCTTGGAGCGAGCTGAAGGCTCCGAAGGTTGAGCTCAAATCCCTTCCCAAGGGAATCATGTATGCATTCTTAGGCTCGAATTGCACATATCCTGTCATTGTAAACTCTGAACTTAATAATGTGGAAAAGGCATTAGGATATTCACTAGCTGACATACCTGGCATTTCACCAGATTTATGCATGCATAGGATACACCAAGAAGATGAATCGATGACTTCTGTGGAACATCAGAGGAGGTTAAACCCGAATCTAAAAGATGTTGTAAAGAAAGGGATAATGAAACTTCTAGAAGCTGGTGTAATTTATGCTATATCTTATAGTAAGTGGGTTAGCCCTGTTCATGTAGTACCTAAGAAGGGCGGGATTACTGTCATCACTAATGAAAAGAATGAACTGATCTCTACTAGAACAGTAACATTACATCGCATTGATTTCAGAAAATTGAATGCGGCTACTCGAAAGGATCACTTCTCACTTCCTTTTATTGACCAAATGCTTGAGAGATTAGCTAACAATCCATACTACTGCTTTTTAGATAGTTATTCAGGTTTCTTTCAGATCCCTATCCATCCAGGCGATCAGGAGAAAACGACATTCACAAGCCCATACGGAACGTACGCGTACAGGAGAATGCCTTTCGGCCTGTGCAATGCCCCAGCTACATTTCAACGTTGCACGATGTCGATTTTTACTGACCTGATCGAAGACATAATGGAGGTTTTCATGGACGATTTCAGCGTCTATGGAAGCTCCTTTAATGTCTATTTGTCAAATTTGTGCAGGGTACTCAAAAGGTGTGAGGAGAAACATCTTGTGCTCAACTGGGAAAAATGCCACTTTATGGTCAGAGACGGAATTGTTCTAGGACATAAGATCTCTGAGAAGGGTATTGGGGTTGACAAGGCAAAGATTGAAGTGATGATGAGCTTGCAACCGCCGACAACAGTTAAAGGGATCATAAACTTCCCGGGTCATGCTGGTTTCTACAAGAGGTTCATCCAGGACTTCTCCAAAATCACAAGACCACTCACCAGGCTGCTCTGCAAAGAGATAAAGTTCAATTTTGACAGCGAGTGTCTAGCCGCTTTCCACACGATCAAGGGAGCTCTGATAAGTGCACCAATTATGCAACCGCCAGATTGGGACCTTCCATTTGAGATCATGACAGATGCAAGTGACTTTTCAGTGGGAGTAGTGCTTGGGCAGCGAAAGGATAAGAAGCTCCACGTGATCTACTACGCAAGTAGGACAAAGGATGAGGCTAAGTGCCACAATGAAACTACCGAGAAGGAGCTTATGGCTATTGTTTTTGCGTTCGAGAAATTCAGATCTTACTTGGTGGGATCAAAGGTGATAGTGCACACTAACCATGCGGCCTTGAAGTACCTGCTCACAAAGAAGGATGCTAAACCTCGTCTTTTGAGATGGATTCTTTTGCTCCAAGAATTCGATCTCGAGATAAGAAAGACAAGAGAGGGGTTGATAATGGAGTTGCAGGCCATTTATCAAGGATGGAGGTTGAGGAAGACACTGCTCTCGATGAAGGACACCCAGTGGAACATGTCAACGCGATTGATCTACGCTTCACGGAACAGTCCTTCAGCAAAGCTGCTAAATGCTCGAGCGTTACGGAATAGTGTGTTGCTGTAATTCAAAAGAGTTACTCTCACCTGCCTTGGTTCGCCGAGATTGCGAATTTCCTAGTAGCTGAAAAGGAACCATTAAAGTTCACTGGAAACGAGAAAAGGAAATTCCTAAGAGAAGCGAGGCATTATATTTGGGATGAACCATACTTGTTATGGCATTGCAAGGACGGAATCTTCAGAAGACGTATTCCAGAAGCCAAAATTCCAGGGATCCTACATCATTGCCATGGTTCCTCCTATGCATGTTGCTTCGCCACATTCAAGACAGTCTTAAAGATTCTCCAAGCTGGTTTCTGGTGGCGAACTATGTTCAAGGATGCTCACGCCTACATATCTAGATGCGACGCATGCCAGAGACTAGGGAATATTAGTAAAAGGAACGAGATGCCTCAGAATTACATCTTGGAAGTTGAAGTATTTGACTGTTGGGGAGTCGATTTCATGGGACCTTTCCCTCCTTCCTACAAGAACGAGTATATCCTGGTTGCTGTGGATTACGTCTCCAAGTGGGTAGAAGCGATCGCCAGCCCTACTAACGATGCGCGAGTAGTGACCAAGATGTTCAGCTCAATCATTTTCCCAAGGTTTGGAGTTCCTAGAGTGGTCCTCGGCGACGGAGGAACACACTTTATAAACAAGGTGTTCCAAGGGCTGTTGAAGAAGAATGGTGTGAAGCACAAGGTAGCAACTGCATATCACCCTCAAACGAGTGGCCATGTTGAAGTTTCCAACAGAGAGATCAAGAACATCCTGCAAAAGACAGTCAGTACCTCGCGCAAGGACTAGTCGCTCAAGCTTGATGATGCTCTCTGGGCCTACAGAACAACCTACAAAAAACCTCTCGGGACCACTCCCTATCACCTGGTCTATGGGAAAGCCTATCATCTCCCTGTCGAACTAGAGTACAAGGCGGCTTGGGCTGTCAAGCTTCTGAACTTTGACATTAAATCAACTAAGGAAAGGGCACCATTCAAATCCATGAGCTGGAAGAAATAAGGCACCTCGCCTACGAGAGCACCAAAATCTACAAGGAGAAGACCAAAGCCTACCATGACAAGCGGATCTTTAGCAGATGCTTCGAACAAAACGACAAGGTCTTACTGTTCAACTCCAGGGTTAAGCTGGTCCCTGGTAAACTGAAATCAAGATGGTCCGGACCCTTCACAATCAAGGAGGTTTGACCCTATGGTGCTGTTGTGTTGCTGGACACAAAAAGAAGAGAGTTCGTTGTAATGGTCAGCGCTTCAAGCCATATCTTGCTGACTCAACTATCGCAGAAGGTGAAAAAATTCCCTTAACCGATCCCTCCTCAGCTTAATGGCTAATCAAAGTCCAGCTAGTGACTTTAACAAAGCGCTTGGTGAGAGGCAACCCACTGGTGAGTATATATTTATAGTCTTCTTTTCATTTTTACATTTTTAGGAACTAACTTGCAGATTAAAAACAAGAAAACCTGAACTCTTCAGTCGGAACAAACCAACGCATGTTCCCCAGGTAAGTGTCTCGGACCCAAAAAAAAAAATTGAAAAAAAATTAGAAGAGGAAGAGGTTTAGGGTTTTGCCTATTTAAGGCCCAACTCTCTCCACTTCCCCACTTCCCCACTTCCCCATCTCGCCGCGAACTCATCCCCTTAAGAAAAGAACCCTAATAAAAACTCTTGAAACTCCATCGATTCTCAAACTTTTGGTTCTAATTCTTTGGGTTTTCGAATTCATTTCGGTTTTTGCAGCTCTCAACCAAACAAGGTAACAAATCGAACTCTCACACAATCGCGCATGCAAATCGCGATTCGTGGTTCTCTCCTTATTCTTCTTCTAAGCGTTTTAATTGGATATTTGTTGGCAACATTCCTTGAATGAATACATCTTAAGATTGCTAGAATGATAGAAGAACCAAAAGTGAGAATGAATTTAAACCGCCTTGTTTAGAGCTTTGACTGAGAATCGCGATTGTTAGCAAGTTTAGGTGATGCGGTTACTTTGAGATTGTTCATTTAATGCTGATTGATTTATGGTAGTTCGCGGGTCATTGTTCTTCAAGATATAGTTGGGTTGTTTGAAAATTGAATGGACTTGAGTTTATTTGAGAATGGTTATGACTCCATCCTTTTCTAGACAACCCACGAACAGTACTAATCCAAACCGTTTCTTTCCTTTTGGAGATGCCTCCACAGACCAAGCAAAAGTCGGTTAAAACCCCGAAGATCACCCGCGAGAACTATGTGAGGCCTCCAAACCACAATGCTCCGGCTTAATACCCATGGCCGCGCAAGGACCAGGAGGGTCAGCCAATCCGTATCGACGACCCGATGCTCCTCGATTTCAACTATGAGGGATGGGACAAGGAATCTGCGAAACGGTACAACTCACTCCTCAACATCGAGATCCTCCACACTCGCTTCGATCACGCGGACACTCTTGTCTCCCTTGGTCTCGACACTGATGTGTTCGAAACTCTCCACGCCATGGGGATTACTCTGCTCTGCTACCAAACGCACGAGCTCTACCCGGACCTCGTTTGGCAAGTGCTCGCTACAGCTCACATCGGGTACGACGACCCCTCCAAGCCAACATATGAGAACTGTTCCTTCTCATCCATGGCCGACGGCAAGTTCTGCTCTCTCTCGCTTGACAAGCTCAACGAGATTTACGAGATTTCAGGCGAACGAAGAGAGGTGTCAGTGATTAACAAATTCTTGCCAACAGACCATTTTTGGAGCCTCATTGCAAATGGCACTTTCACATCCCGCAAGGCGTACCAGTCGCAGATCAGAAACCCTACTCTAAGGGTGATTGCAAAGATGGTCTCCAACCTCTTGTTCGCTAAGGATCAGACCTCAAAGGTTACCAAGGGAGAGCTGCAGATGCTGTACTCGGAGCTTGAGGATGAAATCCGCAGAGCTAGAGACATCCCAATCCAGGCGGTTAACACTAACCCCGGGTACCATCTCATCTGGATGTTCTATACGTGACGGGACTGATTGATGAGAGCCGAGAACAAGACCGAGGGGAAAAAGGATCGCTGTGGTAGCCTACTCACTCCACTCTTCAAATACTTTGGGATCAACCTCCGTTCGTACGCGGTAAACCATGAGATCGAGTACATTGACACCCCTTATCTGATCGCTTGCCACATCCTCCGCGACGAGTGCACCTACAAGTTTGCAGACAAGGAGGGAAACATGCTGTACTGCAAGCTTCCTCAGCCACTCCTCACGAACTTCAGCACGATCGAGAACATCCGCTTCTTGCCTGATCCAGAGTTCCTTTGCGCCGATCTGCGAGCAATGCCCCCTGATCAAGACATGGATGATGTAGAGGACATCACACCAGACGAGGACACTGCCTATGATCTAGGTTCACTCGATGATGATGCAAACGATGCGACATACCGCCGCTGGATGGTTGATTCCCAGCGCAAGAAAAACAGCCTCATGAAGAGGATCCTTAGGGCGATCATAGGTGGTTGCTTCATTGGCCAAGAGGGCAGGACTTCCGCGCAAGAGCACCCTCCGCAGCAATCACACCGACCAGGCAAGGAACCGGTTGGATCTTCTGCAGCTGGAGAGCGCCTACCGCAGAACATGAGGACAGTTGGTCGCTCCGAGAGCGGGGAGTCAGGCTTATCCCGCCACATCATCTATTCTCATTGTGTTATCCATCTGAACAATTTATTTTCCTGCTTTTTATTCGCTTTTATTTGGTTTGTTTAGCTTTCCTTGAATTTATTTTCACAACCAGGGATGGTGTGAAGTATGTCTGGGGGAGGCCATTGTGTGAAACTAATCTCCCTTTTGTTTCTTTTGGTTTTTATGTTTGAGTCAGCCCTTGTGTTTTTATCGAGTCAGTCCAAACTCCTGTGGGAATTAGGACCCTATTCTGTGATGATCTTTTAAGTGCTTTAACTTTCTTATTCAGTGACCTTAGCAGTGACGAAAGACCCACACTTGGACCTGGAACACTCCTGACTTATCTCACTTGACTCTCCAGAAGTTTTCAGCCGATCAGGTTACACTGGGTAGACTTAACTCCACCTAACTTAAACCTAATATTGACTGAATTTTCCTCTTGTTATGGGCATTAGATCAGGGAAACGAGCCTTACATTCAGGACTTCTTATTCTTTTCATCCATCTTGCTGATCCTGAGTGGCTAGCTCATTTTTAGTTAGTTCCTACCTTGCACCTAAGCCTTTATTCCACCTTCATACATTTTGTTTTCAGTTTCATATGTGCAGATATGTACAAAAAGGTTGGAGAGGAAAGGATCGACAAAGCCTCTTACTCGTTATCGTTGCAAAGGTTCGAACAGAACAAGGAGAACAGTGGGTTTAAGCAGTCGGAACAACTGCTCCAGAACAATCAGTAAAGAACAAAAGAGAACTAGCAGAGTCGCCATTGGCACCAATCATTCCATGCATCATCTCCTTCTCCGTCACACCATCATCTTGATCTCATCTTTTGTATTTCAGTTATAGTATTCAAAAAAAAAAAATTTGTGTATTCTTTTATATGAGATCACTGATGGAGAAGGATGACTAAAACGAGCAGACGTCAATAGCTGGTTGGACGTCGACCCTCTTGAGCTAATTCAGTTGGAGCTAGACGAGGAAGAATTTATGCTTGACTGAGATTCTGAATGAGAGCTCTCCTTTTGATACCATGGAAACTACGGCAAAAGGACCAAGAAAAGAGAACCACTGGGCGATAAGGACAAAGAGAGTTGGTACCAATAATAGGGAGCAGGGGAACAGTCGGAGCGATAGCTCCAGAAGTCAGCAAAATGAGTGAGGGGTTGTGGACGTTAATGGATCCGTCCTCTCTTGCTATTTTACGCGATACCCTGCATGCACTACAAAAATTGGTAGCCCCTAAACACTCTTTAACTCCACTATAAAATTAGCCTGTTCACACCTAGCCCGTCTACCCTGAATGATGCTTGTGATAAGAGGATCACGCCGCTTTTAAATGAATATAGGGGGTTCTGCCTCGATAGTGTGCTTTTTCTTGCTTGCCTAGCTTAACCATAAACTTGTTAGGATCTATTGTGTGCCTTAGCTCCTTGTGGATTTAATCCCTAAGTACTACGACTGAACCTCTTATTTGAGAGAGTAAAATCACTCCTAGCTATTTGATATATGGTGTTTTTGACACCATTGTGTATATGCTTTCCAACTTGTTTTTCAATGTTTTATCGAGTTAATCTAGTCCTTTCAGAGCCATTTCAGGTCTGGATTTGACTGAAGAGCTGAGGAAAAAGCGTTAAGAAAGGAGCAAGAATTGGAGTCTTTCCCCGCGGAACAATCGAGCGGAGTAGTCTGACGATTGATCCCACCAGGAGCCGCCAGACGATTTTTCCCGACATTTATGGAAGTTTCCATATCTTTCAAAGATTTGCCCTAATCACCTAATCTCTCCTCTGAAGTCGATGGCGCCTCCATATAAAAGCCATCCTTATCTTTATTTTGTTTTCTACGCTAGTTTTTGCAAGAACTCTAGATTGTATTTGTCGATTTACAACTTGTAAGGGAGAAGACTCCATCTCTCATCTAGAGAAGATTATC
>NC_027754.1:8863142-8867448 GCF_000695525.1 Brassica oleracea var. oleracea | reverse complement strand
TTTGGCGATTTGCAACTTGTAAGGGAGAAGGCTACATCTCTCATCTAAAGAAGATTATCCTGAACCCTTGTTTTCTACTCTAAGTTCTATGCAGCACTATTCTGAAATTATGTCTGTGTCATCTTGCATAATGATCGAGTAGTCGGCTAAGCTTGCTTAGGGTTTTAGGGTGTTAATCACATGAGCTAAACATAGATAAGAGATCTCATTAGTGTCTTCATTCATATAGTCCTTATTGCTTGCATTAACTTGATCACTTAATGTTTGAACCTAAGTTGATCAACTCACTAACCGTGTAGAAGATAGCTGGATCAATTATGAATGAGCTTAGTATCCCTAATCAGCAAAACTAGATATTAGGGTGTTAAGTGAACTGATCGGTCCTGATCTCTAAAGCTTGCTATCGCATCTTGTTCCAAGCGAGAGCTTAGGTAACAAGATCGATCTGCAAAGGGAACAACACCACGATAGTGGGTTGTCCCAGCACGAGTGATCCGAGTTCTAGATTGCATCTCATCGCGCTTGAATAATTGTTTGGCTCAGTATCAGCACCCGATGAATTACCCTAGGCTAGCTTCTTGTTTAAATTGAATACAACCTTTCATTACTTGTTTCCTACGTCACTATTGAAATCAAAACTATCTATTGTTCTTAGCTTAATATCGAACTCATAAGAGTAAAGGGTGAACTGGTCCGCTGGATTGAATCTCAAATATTAGAATTACCACTGTTTTAACTTGACAGTAGCAAGGATTCATTTTTAGTGAATCACTATTTACCCACCAAATCTAGAACTGGAACCACTTTCGAGCATCTAAAGCCGTACACAGACACAGTTGAGTAATAATCTAACAAACGCCAACTGCTTCCGTATACACATAAAACAAACCAGTCAAAACGGCAAAAAGCCTAACACACTCTTATGAACTACCCAGTAAGTCAAAGCCCCTTCAACCAAACAACTACCTTGTTCACCTCTGCTATTTACTGTTTTAATTGCTTACCTAGCTTAATCATCAAATTATTACGATCTATTGTGTGCCTTAGCTCATTGTGGATTCAATTCCTAAGTACTATGACTGAACCTCTTAAATCACTCATTGGGATAATTTGAGTGATATCCACCAACACATGCAAATAATCCACAGAAGAACCAAAGCTACTATGCAGAAACAACTCAATAGAGAATTAAACCTAGCATTAAACCCATCAATCAAACATGTCCAATACGGTTTGCAGTTACGAGCAATACAAGGAAAAAGCACCATCATCTTATTTAACATTGAAAATAGCAAAGCAAGGGAAGGCTTTAACACAAACCTAGCTTAAACGAAAGTCTGAAGCTGAATAGCAAAAACAATTTGTAACCGACGAGCTTCTCCACCACCAAAAATTCAATTGGCCGTCACCTCAAGACCCAAAGTTGGGACCGGCCAAACGAGCTATTGACCCACCAAATCTAGAACTGGAACCATTTCCGAACATCTAAAGCCGCACACAGTCACAGTTGAGTAATAATCTAACAGGCGCTGACTCCTTCCGTATATACATAAAACAAACAAGCCACTAAAGGTTTTTAGAAAAAGTTACAGCCCCCAAAGCAACAACCAAAATTTTCTAAAGTCAATATTTTAAAAGTCTTAACAGCCAAAGTCCTAAACAATTGAAGTCTAGATTTGCTTTAGTTAGAGGGCATTGTTGTCTTTCAAACACGATAAAGTATGTCTCAAATGGAATGTGGCCTCGGACGTAATAACAAAGTGAGAAAATGAGTAAGAACATCTCCAAAAAGGAACTCTATTTTGAAGTTTCCAAAACTCTATATTTGAAGTTTTGAATGTGTTCTTCTCCAAAAGTAAAACTTCAAACCTTACTTCAAAATTATTTATATTTTACACTATGGTCCTTATATTTGTCATACTTGATGTAAATTCATAAAACTTCTATAAATAACTAGTACATATATATATAAATATTACAGAAAATATTAAATAAAAAAATCTTCCACTAAAATATAAAATTATAAATAAAAGTACATAATTAAATATTAAACTGCAAGCAAATACTACATTATTCCATAAAATTATTTCCGTAATGCTCCCATATATGATCAACTAGTGCATTTCGAAGTAAGAAATGATTTTCTTTATTTTTTATTTGTAGATTACGAGGCAAAAATTGTTGAAATCGGATATCTTCATAATATGGCCGCTGATAGTTTGATATCATCAAACAAAAAAATCCTTGATCTTTTAAACGAAAGTACAACAAGCAAGGAAAAATGTCATGAGATGATTGAATTAAGACTGCAAAATGAAGCAAAAAAGTTAGCTTTTAAAGAAGTAAAAGAGGAAAATAAAATATTGCTAAAAGGCTTAGCTTCTATCAATGATGTTAATATTCGTGAATACATTTGATCTGAACAAGAAAGAATCGTACGAAAAAGACGTCAAGAGCAACAACAACAATCATCTTCGGCTACACAAAATTTATTTGGACAATATTTTGGAGATTTTGGAGGTTCTGGAGCAAATTTACCAGACTATTAGTGTTGTTATAATATTTAAATTTGAGTAATAATTATGTCTTCATTTGTTTTTTTAATAAGTGTTTATTATGGTTTTTTGTAATATTCTTGTTGTTTAATTCTAGTTTTAAAATATTATAAATCTTGTTTTAAATTTTTTATTTAATTTCATGTGTAAAATTTAAATTTATAAAACAAATTTGAAATATTTATGAGATATAAAAGTTTTAAGGATTAAAACAATAAACAAAAAATATTTAAGAATTATAAATATGATGTATAATTGCAAGGACCAAAATGCAAATAAAAATATGAAACTTTTGAAAAGTGATATTTGTGTTATAAATCATTATGTGGATGGCCCATAACCAATAACCATGTCTAGGCCCAGCTGTGGCCTTGTCCAAAGAGGAGAGAGAGTCGGCGTCCAAGAGGAGAGAGAGTCGGCGTCTAAGAGGAGAGAGAGTCGGCTATGTCTTGGCCGACTTTAGATCTTAGGACGTTTTCCATTTATCTGTTTTAGATCTTTTCCTATTTCATGTTGTATTAGGTTTTGGATAATTTCTTTTTTTCTATACTTTATAATCCTTATATAAGGAACCTCTATTACTCATTAATAATACACAGACAAATTCCCCATTCTTTTACAACACGTTATCAGCACGATCGTTTCTAGATCCCTGAGAAAAATCGATACCTCTAACCCTAAAAACCAAATTCCCCATTCTTTTACAACACGTTATCAGCACGATCGTCTCTAGATCCCTGAGACAAATCGAAACCTCCAAAACCGGCGACCACAACCCTAAACCCTAATCTTGTTCTTAGTTCATTCAAGAACCCAGTTGATCCCTCTTGAATCCCAGAAGTTCTCAGATCACGTTCCAGCTCAGAAGAACCGTCTAGCTCGCGATCCACACCCGAGACGCGATCGCATCCAACCCGATCTCCGCGCAGCTCGCAGCCGAGACGCCTCCAGCCCGCGATCGTCCATCCGCGACCCGATTGGAGGTTCATCCGTTCCTGCTCTCTCTAACGGTGGTCCGGTTCTAAATCCCCTACAAACAAAGGTATAAACTTAATCTGAGAACCTAGATTAATAAGAAACCCTAATCCATAAATATGGAAACTTTGATCTTGATCAAAACCCTAAAAACCTACAATGATTAAAATCGGCAATCTCTTAAACTAGAAAGATAGAAATCGATTCCATTAGAACTTGAATTGATTGTTCCTGATTTGATTTTGAGAAAACCCTAATTTAGGAATCGAAACCCTAAACCCTAAAGAGTTGAATTCGATTTTTATTGATTGAATTGATTGATTTGAGGTTTTAGGATTGTTAGATTGATTGATTGAAGTAATCTAATCTAGAACTTAAATCCTAAAGGCCTTGAAACCTTTAATAAAACCAACAACCTTAGATTTAAAAGTAGAAACCATAAATTGATAAATCAATTGCTAAGCTTGTTTGCATTACATATGAATTTGAATTGGATTGCATTCGCATTGATTAATGAAATCGACCAGCATGTAGAAAACATATGAATTCGAATCTGATTGAATTAAAACTTACCTGGCCGTGTGACATTAATCTCCCTGGTACATGTAGAATCAAATGTTAGGATTGTTCGCACCATGGTCAATTTAGATTTACATGTCCGATCCTATTGCTTGTCCACATAGCCGTGCGGCTTGTTTGTTCGTACCATGGTCGATTAGATTGATTGTTTTCTCATAGATGCGTAAGACAAGTTTGTGGCCGAGCTTGTTATACCA
>NC_027754.1:8862097-8862861 GCF_000695525.1 Brassica oleracea var. oleracea | reverse complement strand
AGAAACCTTACCTGCAATGTCTACTGGCCTATACTATGCAAAGGTCAGTATGATCGAGGCTAATGCCTTCGACAATTTCACCTTATGGCATAACCGGCTTGGTCATCCCGGTACTAACATGATGGGAAAGTTGATGATGAACTCACAAGGGCACACGTTCAAAGGAGTTGTCCCATACAATCTCACATGTGCAGCATGTGCACAAGGGAAACTCATAACTAGGCCGTCACCAGCCAAAGTTAATAAAAAGATTATAAATTTTTTGAAAAGGATTCAGGGAGACATATGTGGACCAATACACCCACCTAGTGGGACGTTTCGGTATTTCATGGTCCTGATTGATGCATCGACCAGATGGTCGCATGTCTGCCTACTGTCCACTCGGAACTTGGCATTTGCACGCCTGCTTGCTCAGATAATAAGACTGAGAGTACACTTTCCAGATTTTCCTTTAAAGACTATACGTCTAGACAATGCTGGTGAGTTTACGTCCCAGAAGTTTAATGACTATTGTATGTCCATGGGGGTAAGTGTAGAACACTCCATGGCACATGTACATACGCAAAACGGCTTGGCCGAATCATTCAATAAACGTATCCTACTGATAGCCAGACCATTGCTCATGCGGTCTCAGCTCCCGGTATCAGCGTGGGGACATGCTGAATTACATGCAGCAGAACTGATTCGCATCAGGCCATCTAGTGAGCATAGATATTCGCCATCCCAGTTACTCACGGGTCATGAGCCAGACGTGTCCCACATCA
>NC_027754.1:8861452-8861822 GCF_000695525.1 Brassica oleracea var. oleracea | reverse complement strand
TAATCAACTGCCAGATTCATTTGCTGACCCAAATCGAGTGACAAAATCGTATATTTCGGCTTGTAATGCACCAATACGAATAGATGTCCATAAGGGACAAGGTCAAGTGGCTACAGAGTCCAATCAACGTCTCAAACGTGGTAGACCTATTGGTTCCAAAGATAAACAGCCTCGGAAGTCCAAGAGAGGTGCTGGATCCGAGAGCATCAAGGAAACCGTCCAGAACATTGATGGACCGGCCGAGCCGACCCAGACGGTCGAGCCAAGTGAGCCGGCCATGCCAAATGATCCGACCGTTCCAAATGATGGTGTTCGGGACGCCAAACTTCATGGGACACAAGGGCCAGACAATCAAGAGATCTCTATAAAC
>NC_027754.1:8830592-8861080 GCF_000695525.1 Brassica oleracea var. oleracea | reverse complement strand
CCCAAACGGTCGAATGTCTAAAGAAAGAATTCGAAATGAAAGACTTAGGAAAAACTAAGTTCTGTTTGGGACTGCAATTTGAGTATGTGGATAATGGAATCCTTGTGCATCAAAAGACATATACTGAAAAGATACTCAAGTAGTTCAATATGGACAAGGCTCATTCCTTGTCGAGTCCTATGGTCGTAAGGTCCTTAGACCTTGAGAAGGATCCATTCGGACCAAGGAAGCCGGACGAGGATATGCTCGGGCCGGAAATACCTTACCTAAGTACCATTGGAGCCTTAATGTATTTGGCTAGCCATACTAGACCAGACATTAGTTTTGCCGTGAGTTTACTGTCTAGATTCAGTTCATGTCCGACACTTAGGCACTGGAACGGAATAAAACATCTGTTCAGATATCTGCAAGGAACAACTGATCTCGGATTGTTCTATACCGATCGGCCAAGTGATAACATGGCCGGATATGCAGATGCTGGGTACTTATCTGACCCACACAATGCTAGATCTCAGACATGTTATGTGTTTATACATAGTGGGGCTGCAGTAAGCTGGCGGTCCACAAAACAAACCTTAGTGGCAACATCATCTAATCATGCCGAGATCATAGCCATGTATGAAGCAAGCCGAGAGCTTGTGTGGTTGAGGAACATGACCGGCCATATTCTTAAAGAGAGTGGCTTTGCCGTGGGAAAAGAAAAGGAAGAACCAACGATCATCTATGAGGACAATGCAGCTTGTATAGCTCAGCTCAAAGATGGATACGTTAAGGGAGATAGAACAAAACACATCTTGCCTAAGTTCTTCTTCACCCACGACCTGCAGAAGGCTAAAGAAGTCGAAGTGGTTCAGGTTCGGTTCAGTGACAATTCGGCCGATCTGTTCACTAAGTCTCTGCCAACCTTAACGTTCAGAAAGCTGGTTCATCAGATAGGAATGCGCCAGTTGAAGGATCTTCAGTGATGCCTTCATCAGGGGGAGTGTCATGTGTTGTACTCTTTTTCCTGTCTACGGTTTCCATTTTTTCCCCACTTTGGGTTTTTGGTTTTCCTAGAGAGGTTTTAATGAGGCAACGTCGTGCATGATACAAACTCATATGGTTATAGCATCCAAGGGGGAGTGTTATAAATCATTATGTGGATGGCTCATAACCAATAACCATGTCTAGGCCCAGCCGTGGCCTTGTCCAAAGAGGAGAGAGAGTCGGCGTCCAAGAGGAGAGAGAGTCGGCTATGTCTTGGCCGACTTTAGATTTTAGGACGTTTTCCATTTATCTGTTTTAGATCTTTTCTTATTTCATGTTGTATTAGGTTTTGGATAATTTCCTTTTTACTATACTTTATAATCTTTATATAAGGAACCTGTATTACTCATTAATAATACGGAGACAAATTCTCCATTGTTTTACAACAATTTGGAGTTATAGAGTTTCTTACTGATGCTTCGAGAGTAAAAAGTTTTCAAAATAAATAGTCATTCGGTTCAATTATCTTCCTCGTTTACAACTCTCCAAACCAAAAAGTAGGCGAAGACAGAGAAATTACAGAATATCCCCAGAGAACATAATCTGACGAAGACATTTTCTGGTCAATTCGAAGAAGAAGAAGAAGAAGAAGAAGAAGAAGGTATGTACAATCCATTTCACGCTCAGATCCTCGTTTCTTCTCTCGATTCAATTCTTAATTTTCTGAATCTCATCTTCTTAAATCCGTTTGTTATTAGTTACTGTTCAAGATTCCCCGAATGTTCTTCCTTGGCTTCGAATATCAGTAGGGTTCCGGATTCTGATTTGACTTTGATTTCTGGGGATTTGGTTCTTGTCTCTTCCAAACCAAGCAAGTTCAACTTTCAAAGTGCTGTTGAAATCTGCTGCGTTTCAAACATGGATCATAATCTAGATGAGAACGAGAGCCTAAGGGCTCGGGTTATACAACTCGAACATGGTACGTTTCCTCAAATTCTGCTCTAAATCTCTTGTTTGCAGTCATTTAGACCTTGGAAATGCTTCGAGGCTTATAACAACTGTTTAACACTAATTGTTTTATTACCAGAGCGTAGTGAACTACAGAAAGATATTGAACAGTTGTGCATGCAACAAGCTGGACCTAGCATTCTTGGTGTGGCTACTCGGATGCATTTCCAGAGGTATCTCTTGTTCTACTTAGATTTCTAAGTTTGTTAGTCAGCTCATTGAAAGATACCCTTTTTTGTATTATACTCTATTAGGACAGCTAGCTTGGAGCAGGAGATAGAGGCCTTAAAAATGAAGTTGGCTAATTGCTCAAGGGAGAAACACAATCTTCAAGAGGAACTTGCAGAAGCTTACCGGGTCAAAGTGCGTATTCTTTTAAGTTTCTTAACTAAATTGTTTTGGATTTTGAGAATGTTCCTCACAAACTGTCTCTTCAGGCTCAGTTAGCAGATTTACATGCTGGAGAAGTAGCAAAGGTCTCTCCCTCCTTTCAGAATAGTTTTTAAAAAAAAATTTTAAATCAGCTTTATTTGGTAGAAACACATCCTCCTAACATCTAAATATTCTCTCTCTTTCAGAATATGGAAGCAGAGAAGCAGGTTAGGTTTTTCCAGGGCTCGGTGGCAGCTGCTTTTTCTGAAAGGGATAAATCAGTTATGGAGGTATGAGAGAATTCCATCTCTGTCTAATGGAAAGGCAAATTTTATTTCAATTTTTTTTTCCTTTTAGTATACTTGTTGATGTTGCCCTGAATTTAACTAGGCTGAGAAAGCTAAAGAGAAAGCTGAAAGGATGTCAGAGAAACTTAATGAAATTGAAATGCGGTAATTGTGATCCTGTTCCCTTTCCCTTTCCATTGAAAAGAGGGTTATATTATCCTTTAAAGAAGTGTTGTTCTGAATCTCTTTAAAAGCCTTGTTCTAAGCGGTGCGTCTGAATGTGAACAGACATACAAATTACATTATGCTTTCCCCTAGCCTTGTCTTACTTATTTATCTCGCCCTTGTTTGGTCCATGGTAATCGTAAGACAGGTTAGAAGAACTCAGCTCCGATTGTCTCGTACAGAAGAGACTAAATGACACTTTGCAAGCTGACGTGGCAAAACTTGAAGAACAGACTAAAGTCTATGCAGAGGTAATTACCCGTTCCTGTATAAATATAATTTATGCCTAACAGTCTTTAACGTTTTCTTCTTAGAGTCCACAGCTTCCGATCTTTATAGTTTACCTCCCTATTAATCTATCACGCTTTTTAACTTTATGATCCTGGTCTTTCTCTCTCTCACTGTTCAGGTGATTGAGAAGTTCTATGATATTCGTAAAGCTTCGCTCTGTGAGTCCCTTGAAGTGAATTTGCATGACAAATGTGCAAGTTTATTGGATGATCCTAAAGAATCATGGACTTTTAATGATCCCTCAACATCAGAATATGTAGTAAGTTTCTGAAAACATCTCTTACCCTTTTCTGCATACTATCTCTAAGCTAAGCTACTTATTTCGCCGTTTGAGTGTTGGCATTCTACCGTTGGCTGCTAAAGTTGGCTCCCATAGTTTTTCTTAATTAGTACCTCTGGATATCAGTAAAATGAGTTTTATGGAAAAAGATTGGATAAGGTAGTTATATTTGTATGATTTCCAAAAAGTACAGATAGTAAACGTCAAAACTTAGTGTTTACCAAAGTTGTAGGAGTCTGGTTTGTATGGTTTGAGAATAAAGTTAGTGTTTTAACCAAACATCTAAATAAATTTTCCAATATCGGTTCTTGTGACTTTGTAAATCAGGAGTGACTTTAAATCAGGATTCAGTAGTGACTTTTGTTTTTGGATTATTGAGAACCTTGATAATGTATTTGAATGCAAAGGCAATCTTTATAATAGATTCTACTGTACTTATTCTGAATCTAGGATAAGTAGATCATTCAAAGGAAATGTAAGTGTACACTTCGGCAAATAAAAAAAGATGGGAAGTGTTACAAGAAATATGTGTGTGCTTAGTTATAGCATAGTTATGTCACAAAGCATTATTTGTTAGATTACTGCGGTTGTTTGTTGTTTCTCTCTGCTATTTGAACAACTCTAATCAGACAGGCTGCGCTTGAAGGAGAGTTGGGGAAGGTTAAGAAGACTGTGGATAATCTTAAAAGTAAACAACGAGTTGTATGTACCCTTTCGTTCCTCATCTGTTCTTCTTCAAATAACTATGAAACTAGATACAGCATTCACTAACGTGTGACATTTGTTACACCACCAGGGCTTAGAAATTGAGAATCATTTGAAGAAGAGGGTTCATGCCTTGGAAAAGAAGAATGTGGGTACTTAATGCATTATAATTATTGTGTAAAATTATTTGCGGTGTCAGTCAGTATTAACTTCCTTACAGATTGTTGCAGATGGGCTGATTGTCGATGGAATTGCAGATGTGCGCCATCATCATTCTCAATTGAGGGACTACATCATTAATTTACTTAATGAGGAAGGACTATACATTAAATCGATTTTCGAAGATCTAGAGGAAAAACTTAAACTTCGTTCATCAGAAATACAGAATGTAGTGCCACTGCAACATGATTTGAAGCCAGACGAATCTGAATGCCGGGATGTGCATATAACCACAGCTGTTGATTCTTGCCAAGTAAATAAGGTCTAATTGCCGGAAGATATTTACATCAGCTTATGAATCGTCAAGATTTTTGTTGTAATAGCGTTTCTCTTCCTAATGCAGCTCGAGGAACCTAGTTTTGCTAAAATCACGGCTGAAAGTAGGGCTGATGCATCTGAAGCCCTTGCACAAGCATTACAAGAGAAGGTTATATTCATTTCTTAGTGATAAAAGCAATATACTATTTTACTATCGACCCATGATGTATTAGTGGAGAGGACTCGTAGCGACATCATGTATTAGTCTACAGTGATTTCCATCGGCCCTTTTTTTGCTGACAATCAGCATCCAATAGCATGCTTTATCTTATATAACGTAAAGTGGTTCGAGCTGTATTTGAGACTTGATGATTATTCTCTTACAATTATCATGATTTTTGTTGTAATAGTGTTTCTCTTCTGAATGCAGCTTGAGGAACCTATTTTCACCAAAATCGCCGCTGAAAGTAGAGCTGGTGCATCTGAAGCCTTTGCACAAGCACTACAAGAGAAGGTTATTCTCATTACTTAGTTATAAAATAAATAATTACTTTCCATGATACACTTGTGAGAAGATTCATAATGACATTGTATCTCATGATGAATGTTGATTAGTATTCAATGCATAATGGAAGAAACAATCATTTGGTCTCTTTTGTTCCTTTATGCTGTCATACTGTGTGTTTTTATCATCTTTTCGGATATTGTTAGGTTGGAGCTCTTTTACTTTTATCACAGCAGGAAGAAAGATATTTACATGAAGAAAATATCAATGCAGCTCTCCAACGGAAAGTAGATGAGCTTCAAAGGAATGTCTTGCAGGTCTCTTCTTCCTTCATTTAAGTAGTTTCAAGGTGTTGAAATGAAAAAAAAATTGGCGTGTTTGACTCAGTTCTGAAACATGTTGAATATTAATGTAGGTTACAAACGAAAAGGTGAGAACCCTTATGGAGTTAGCACGACTACGACAGGAATATCAGTCGCTAAAAGAGTACGATACCATCCTGTACTTATAATTTTTTTATCTATCAGAGTTGTCCTAGTTTTCTTTGCTGGTGATTACATGTTCGTCTTAGACAACTATCTTTATCATTGACTGTTTCGGCTACTTGAATTATATAGTAGTGTGTGCCAATAATGTAGACGACCAGAAGTGTTAATGATACAGAAGGTTAGGGAATTGCACGTTCTGCAAATGCTCTAGGCAGACTTTCGAAATTAGTTTGCCTCTATCTTCTGTTTCAAAGTCAGTGATTTGCTATTGTAATGCTGTTTACTCGTACCTGCCATAGTAGTGACAATTCTCGGTGATGATAATAAAGCCAGAAAAATTATTTGTGTTGTAAATAGAAATATGTTATATAGAGTATAAATGAAACGTTGCTCTAAAAACCCATATCCTTTTCAGCAAAATGAGTGGTACAAGAGATGGAGAAGCAACGGAGAAAAGTGGCGGTATGGTTATGAGCAATGAGAAAGAGGGAAGACTAAAGAATATGTGGAAGAAGTCTTACATAAATCGTTGGATTGACCCAAGTTCAAGAGAAGGCGGAAGTCACTCGAACACTGAAGCAGATCATGCTGGTAACATTGATTATGCCAGGTTTGTCATCCTACTTTTACATTGGCAATGTGGCGTCTTTTGTCTGATCATACTGTGAAGAATCTGTGATCAAAAACGCTATTGTTTTGGCAGAATGAATGTAGAATACGCAGCTTTAAAAGAAAGCCTCGAAAGCATGGGGCACTTGACTACTTCAATCCGCAGGCTTCGTCTAGCGCTCTTGAAGGTAATTTCAGCAAGAGTTTTCGGTTCCTTCTTGTTGTGTCAAATTTATAGTTGTTCCTATTGTATAGGTAAAGGAGACGAATGATACTGAAACAGCTGCGAGAACTTGCGAAGTAGCGATTTCCAACATCCTTGTGGAGGCAACCCATTTAAAGACCGCCCTTGGCATCTCCATACCCATTAGCTGGTCGGCTGAATCAGACATGGAATCAGTTGCTGATGGTGAATCAAGCTGTGATAAGACGGATTCTGTTTCTGCTGCAGGGTTTGAGATGGTGGAGCTTGTTATTCTAGCAGCCGAGATACTGAAAGAACAACACAACTGAAACTCTTTCTTTAGTTTCCATACAGGCATTGTGAGTTGGATATGTGCATATGATTTATGGAGAAACTTATCATAAATTTCGAATCTTTATTAGTCGTCAGGTTGGTTTAATACTGTGGATTCCATGAGAATATAATTTTGATTGGGTTGTTGTTTTTCAGCATTCTAATAAGAAGAGAATAATACATTGTATAGTCCCTTTGATGGGATGATTCGCAGTGATATGGTTCGGTATTCAAACATCAAGTTCAAGTTGAACCACTTGGAGTTGACCCGACTCCGTAGTTACCTCCAAGCTGAAGGTAGTGGAGAAGTTCTTCATCGATGGATTAGTTACAGTAACTGTGTAATGTCCATGCAGCAAGGAAACCTCTGGAGAAAAGCCAATGATTCGACTTTGTTCTTCATCATTATGTTCGTGGTATTCAACAGGAATCTCTGCAGGTTCTTGTTGCCACTCTTGGAGCAGCTTGTCAATGAGATCTCCTGCTTTTGTGTTGTTGAAATCATTGTCGGCAAGAGTTAACTTGTTGAAACCTGACATCTCAGGCCCCGCATATAAGATTATGCCTTGGACTGCAGGATGCGAGTAAGCTTCTCTCAGAACCTCCTCCATGTATTTAACCTATCACAAAAAGAGGACCATGGCTTGCATGTTATGTTATGTAAGTTAAGCTCAAAAGCCAAACTAGCCCAAGTGTGAATTGCAGCCAAACTAGCCCAAGTGTGAATTGCATGTATTACCTGATCCGGGCACTTGGGCATATCAACCTCCGTAAGCCAAACTGGAAAACCCAGAGAGCCTAACGTATCTAAAGCAGATCTCATGTAAGGCAAGTTAGGCTGTGCTGGAACAAAGTGAGCTTGTGCTCCAATCCCTCCTTTGATATTCATGTTTCCTGGGTACGAAACAATCTCTTGCATCTTATTCTTCACGTTGATCGGGCTCCCAACTCCTTTTGCATACTCTACGGTGTTGTACTCGTTTATGAACAATGGTATATCAGGATCAATCTTAGAGGCCAAAGAGTAGATCATAGCTGAAGCGTTTTTCCCAAGCATGTCCTCGTAATAGCTGTAATGCAAATTCTCATTAATCACATCCCATCCAATTAACCTCCCTTTATATCTCTTCATAACTGAGTTCATTCTGTTGAGAGTCACATTTTTAAGATCGTCAGGATCAGTTATCGACTTAACCCAAATTGGCTGCCATTTCTTGTCGTCCCACAAAACCGTATGTCCCTTGACAAGAATCTTGTTTTCCTCGGCAAGCTGCATCATTGCATCAGCCAATGTGTAGTTCTCTTGGCCTCGCACTTCCTCAGTTGTATACCATTTCATTTCATTTGTGAAGGAAGTTAGTCTAAACCGTGACACAAACCATTCTCTATAGCTATCACTTTCCAAGATTCGGTAGTTCATAGCACAGCCAAGGAGGAACGATGGTCTGATCTGTTTTATGGAAATGAATGATCCTTCTACTGGGCTTTTGTTCTGAAAGCTCAGTTGAAATCTCACCTTGCTCTTTCGAATCTGCGTTTCACAAAAATAGTTAAGACCTTGGGTTTATTTCGAAATCTAGTTTTTGTGTTTGTGTTTTCATTTTTTATTTTATTACCTTTTCAATGACTTGGTCTTGCTGGAGTCTCCACTGTGTTTTGTTGAACCGTTGCAACCTCACGTTTTGTACACTTATCTCTGCGGCCGCTGAGCCATCACTCTGGTTTTTGTAAACCCCTCCTTTAGTTATGAGATTTCTACAAATAAAGACACAATTATATACAATTTTACCTTGAAGAAAATGTCGACAGGGGCCGAGACATTGACGATAAAACCGCCTTTAAGCAAAGACCAGCATCCGTTCTTCGCCATAACTTGACCTCCATCAACGTATCTGACATTCTTTCCCCTCAAAGTTATTCTTACTGCTCTTTTCTTCTCATTCCTCAACTTTACCCAAGCTGGATCACATCAATTCAAGAATATCAAATGATAACTTACTACACACGAAACAAGAAACCAGTTTTTTTGTTACCAGATATGCTGTATATGTCCCCTTTCTGAAACTTTTCCGTTTTCTCCATTTCCTTTGATCTTCAATTCTTGGAATCGTTCTCCAGTATTTATAGTTTGTGGAAGCTCCATGAGGCACTTCTTATGATTTTATAGAGATTAAAACATTGTATTTTCTTGGAAATATATAGTTTTATATGTGTTCAAAAAAACAAAAAAGGTTTTACAGAGTTTTAGTTATGTACCTCTGATTTTAGAGAATGATCGTAGGAGAAAGGATGCATGCAAAGCCCTGGACCCAGAAAAAGAAGAATAGAGATAAAAACCACGAAGTGGAAAACGCCATTGTTGAATCTCTTCATCTTTTCTTGTGACAACTAAAAATACCCAAATAGATTATCCCTATATAAAGACTCCTCTGAGATTCAACCAGTTTCTTATTTAGTTTTATTAAATATTATATAGCACGCAAAAGTTAAGTTGTTTATAAAGTGTGATTTCTAATTAACTGCAGAGAAATAACTATATGTTCATTTTTTGGTCTTTATATTTATTTATATGTACTCTGAGAACGTACAATACAAATTTTATAGATTAATAATGTTGCAACTATGATAATTTATTTATTTATAAAGTTATTAATTCTCAGAAATGGTTATAAGTTTTATATTTGAAGTATATTTTAGGAAAAATTAAGAAGAAGTATTGATTTTAAAGTATATATATATTGATACAGTTTTATTAAATTTTGGTTGTTTTTATTCGGTTATTTGGTTTATAACTATGTACATTAAATATAAATCTATTTCAGGAGTAAAATTAAAAAAATAACATCAAAATATTTTAAAATGTATAAAAAATTAAGATGAACTTCATTGTGATTAAAAATAAACAATACAATGTTTTTCACATTTATAAACTTTATATAAATTAAATATTGATTTACATTCATCCCATATATTTACATAAATTTTAAAATTTTTTATTTATTATCCTATTGGATTGTATCATATTTTGCATCGGTCCAATTCAAAACTCAAAAATATATTAGTTCTCATCTTTATTAATCTATCAAATATTATTTATATAGTTTCTACTGTATTTCTCATGTACCCTTAAAACTTGAACTCTGGACCATCGGCCCATAGTCTCTTCAAACATTTTGGATTCAACTTTTACCAGTTATGGTTTACGGAATAACACTTTATATTAAAAAAGATTAGACCCAAAGTTATGAAAAACTAAACATGTTGCACTAAACATTAAACTACAAAATTTTGAATATATATATATATGTATATATATATATTCTATTTTAGATAGATTTGTCAAAATTATTATTTATTTTCATAATTAATATTTTGGTTTTAAATTATTCTTTTGTAAATAACAGTTAAAAATTTCTCAAAAATATAAAATATTTTAAAATTTATGTAATATGACTTTAGAAATATATAAGCCTCATTAGCTTTGATGACTATAGTTATATAACTACTATTAATGAATTAAACACCTTATCATTCTAATTAACACACAAAAAAAGAAGGTGATCAAAATAGTTTTAATAAAAAATTTAAGCCATTTTTATTTTATACTTAGGTTTGCGTTTAGTGATTAGTATTAAGAGTTTATTTTTCCAGGATGGAGTTAGGATGTGTTTAGGGTTTGGAGTAATTTAATCATTTTATCTTTTAATTAATGCTGATTTAGTCACTTTAATCATTTTATCTTTTAATTAGTGCTGATTTAGCCTCTAACTTTATTTTTAGTCAAAATTAATGTCAAACAATATTAAAAATATAAAAACATTTATGTTTACTATAGATTTATGTTTTACATAATAAATAAACTTTTTTTTATTTCTTTTTAATTGTGACCCGGGCATTTTTTTCAAGTATAGTTCTGTTACGACTAACTTAATATATAATGTATAATTCAAACAATAAAAATTAAAAGCTTATGAACTTTCGAACCCATCTACACTTTCTTTAATTTTGGTGTCTATTATTTTTATTAAAATGACATATATCCAAGTATGACGAACTATATGAAAAGGGTAATTCTCTTAGATAGACTTTTTTAAGTTTTTGTCACAAAATAGACCTCAAAAACTAAAATGACCTAAATATCATTTTTTATTTTGAAAATTTTAACTTTTTTAATTTATTTTTAAACCCTAAACCCCACCCCCTTAACTCTAAACCCTAATGTCTAGATTAATCAACCCTATGGGTATAAGTGTATATTTACTTCTTTTGATAAAACATTTAAGTCTATTTTGGTCATTTTTATTTTTAAGGTCTATATTTGTGACAAAAACTTTTGTAGGTCTATCCTAGGGAATTTCTCATATGAAAATATTTACTAATCTAAAAATGAAAAATAAAACTAAATGTAACTAAAATAATTAATTATTTTTTAACCTAAGTAATACAAACAATTATTGTTACATTTTGAATAATAGATGCAATTCACTACTCTGAAGAAGAATAATAGAAGTTATGTGAATTATTATATTTGAAATAACATGTCTAACTAATATAACACTAAAATAATATTTTATACAAATTTAAGTTACTTTTATACATATAATTAGAAACTAATTAAAATATAAAAAATAAATGAAATTAAACTATTAAATAATTATTATGATTTATCTATTTTATAAATATTTATATCTGTACATGTGTCACATAGTTAATAGGTTGCAAGAACAAGTCATTTTTTTTGTAGGAAAGTTATTTTTTTGATAAAATGTGAAATTTATTGATCTTGGTAAAAAAACATTTACAAGGTTATGAAAGCCTAAAAGTTTACAAGGCTAAAAGAGCTAAGGTTTATATTCTTCCTATGTATTTGATGTAGCCATGAACCATCTTTGCATCAGCCCAGCAAGCTCATGACCAGCTTTGTAGCGCAGCGAAGTGATTCTGTTGCGGATTGCCTTGTCGATAGTACGGATCAGTTGATCTACCGAGCGAAAACCTGTGCGATTGTCTTCTTTGGTTTCTCTCCTGCCATATGTGGTATATGGAGGTTTGAAAAACCATTTTCAGCAAGATCCGATCAAGTATTTTTGCAGGTTGTTTGTGTTCACTAGTTGCAGAGAGCTCGTCCAGTCCGGGTCTGTTATGTTTCCACTGAGTCTGCTTGCCAGCTTGTCACAAGCTGTGTAGGAGTAGCGACATGCGAAGAAGACATGATCACGCGTTTCATCTTTCTCCCCACACAGAACACAGCTCCGCTGTATGCCCCAAGCTCTCATTCTATCACCTGTGGATAATCTATTTCTGACTGCCAACCAGACAATAAATGTGTACCGCGGTACTCCTTGAGTGAACCAGACAGCGCGACTCCAAGGTACCGTAGCCTTCTTTTCTCGAATCTGCTCCCAAGTTTTAAGAGAAGAGAACCAGGGCTTGAAGTCATCATCAGAATGCTTCCATAATACCACGTCACTGCCTTGCTGAGCATCTGGTATCGGTTCTCTCTGAATGCGTTCATGCAGTGCGTGATAGTGTCGCCTTCTATGACCTCTAACATTCCACTGCTCGTGAGAAACTACCTCACAGACTCTAGCATTACAAGGTATGCCTAGATACTGAGTACCGACAGCGCCAGTGATGTCAATAAGTTTTCCAAGCTGCAACCAATTATCAAACCAAAAAAACGCTGACTTCACATCCTTAACCTCCATCCGAATGAATTGATACGCAAGAGGTCGAAGCTTCAGTAACTTTCTCCAAATACGTAGGAAACTTATTGAATGATTGATCTGAAGACATGTACATGAATTTCAAAACAATTTATTTTAAAATATTTAAAGTCTTTGTTAGGAAATATAATATTTTTATTAGGATGATGATGGTAAAACTTGGCTTTTAGTATTTTTTTTTTCACTGAACTCTGTTAATTTCCTTTCACATAACAATACCATGAACAGTGAGATTGAATAACACTAACATTTGATAGCACAAGAAATTAATAAATTAAAATAATATAATTTAAAGTATTTTAGAAGAATGACTACAAATACTCATAATCTAAACTTTCAAAAACAATAATACTCATAATTTAATAATATAAGAATACATCATTGAATAACATTATAATTTAAATAGAAGCTTAATTCCATAAAATTTAATAAATTCCTTAATTGAATATTTAGTGTTTTATAATCATAGCTGGGTTATTTATACTACGGATCAAAAAGATACTTTGCAAAATCAATATGATTATTTTATTTTATCATTTACCTTATAACAGTTTTTATGGAAGTTACGTGATGAAAACTTGGAAACGAAAGAAACATGAAAAAAACTTATTTAAGAAACTGAAGTCTAAATGAAAGAGTCCAACTTTAAAACCGGAAGTAAATGTGATTACAGAGTCATATGCATGAAATAACACCTTAGTAATCCAATAATAATGGTGAACACACATTTAATCAATTATGTAAATCAAATCTCACGAGAAAAGCATAATATTTTTAGTCATGCATCTATGCACCAAGAATATGGTGTGGTTCTTGTGAAAAAATAACAGAAGTACAAACATAAAAATAAAACATGATTGTTAGCGTTATTTTGCCTAAAAGTAAATAGAAACATAATAGTTTTTTAGTCAAAAAGAAACATAACAGTTTTATAGGAAGTCCATCCTCCCAAAATCCGCGACTTGCGCAGAGAGAGAGTTTATATAAAAATTATTTAAAAGATGTGTATGAAAAAATAAATTTTAAAAGTTTCATCGAATTAAAAGTTTTGGCCTCTATACAATCATATATTTTTGGTAATTATATAATTTTTTACTTATAGGCTGACCCTATTTTTTAAAAGTGTTTTGGGCCAAAAAAATCAGTTATCGCATAAGAGCTTAATGTTTGTGCAAAAAATATTCATTTGAGTCTGAAACCTTTTATTTGGTTAGAATATGAAATCATCTTTATTTTCCAAAATGCAATTGAAAACAATCAATATGCGATGACTTATACAATATTTACTAGGCGATGATCTGCGCCTTGCACAAAATGAGTTTAATCTGACAATTATACATTCTGATTATAAAATGGAAAGTTTACTCAAATATACAATATTTTAGGACAATTGACTAAATACATATCTTTTTTTTATTATTGGCATTTTTTAAATACCAAGCGTGTTTTTTTTTTACGTTATTAGAAAAAACGTATTTACAAAAATGCCATTACTTTTTAATGCCACGTAATCAAAAACCAGGCGCCACGTACGAATTCGGTTCTATGTTTTCATTAAGTCGGCCGTAAAGAGCTATATACTTTACGGCTGAATTATGCACACTTACAGCTGAGTTATGCATACTTTACGGCTGAGTTTAATTATAAACCAACCCTAATCTATAACCTAGAAACAAAAAAGCTTGCAGCCGTGTCGACAAAATTTAAACCTAACTAACCCACCGCGTGTTTCTTCCATATCACGAGAGCCGGGAGGTCATTATTGTCTTCTTCCTTCGCCACCGCAGTCTCGTTACCACGAGAGCTCCGACATCTTCAAGCCACACAACGGTTTTGTTATCTCCTCCACCATCAAAGCTCATCTGCTAGTAACAAGAACAAATTCAAAACACAGAGAAAGAGCGAGAGAGATTGAAAGAGAGAGAGGTGACCAGTGTGGTGACAAGCGGTGGTAGTGGCGACTACGGTGAAGATGGAGACCGGCAAAAATAGATCTGAGAAACAGAAACAAGGACGACGTCGGCAATTATAGATGGCGACAAGCTCAATATCTGTGACGACGGCGAAGACCAGTCTTCTTCAACACTTTTTTTTTCTCCGACAATCTTCTTTTCTTCTTCGACGTTTCTTCTTCTTTCACTTCTAAGATTTACAAACCAAATATACTAAGGCATAAGAAATGAATGATAATGTATGAATCTCTCTTGTTTACAAGACAGAAAGTGAGAGAGATGAAGAAGATCTGAAACTGTAAAGAACTCTCGAAGGAAAGAGAAGAGGAGAAGGAGACGTCAAATAGAAGAGAGAAAGTGAAGAAAAAAATGCATTTTAAACCATTAAATCAAAACTAATCAATGGTCAAGAATTGTAATCCTTGTACTAAAAAATCTAACCAATGAGAAAGAAGTTAGAAGATAAACACTAGATGGATTTGTAGCCCTTAGATTAAAACAATCAATGGTTAATGTTTTAATTTTGATGGTTTAAATTATATTTTATATTAATGTGTATTTTTGATAAAGCTTTAAATTTTCAAACTTGGATTTTATGATTATATGTTGATTTTTTGATGTATGGTTTAGATATAAAGTTTAAAGTTTAGGGTATATAACTGAGTGAGTTTAGGGTTTGGTATATAGTGTTTTAGGTTTCGATTTAAGATTTAAGATTATATTTTTAAATAAGAAAAATATTAGAGTTTTAACATTTGTAGTTAGAATTTATGGTAGATGATTAATTAATTTTTTTAAAAAGTTTGAAGTTTAATGTTTTATGGTTTAGATCAAAGTATGTGGTTCAACGTTTAGGATTAAAGGTTCCAAATATATATGGTTTGAGATAATGTTTTGAAAATATTTAACTTTATAATTTTATATTTAATATTTGTAGTTTAAATTTTAATACATTATAAATAATTTTACTTGTCTATCCCCTCTACATGCGGAGATAGAAGCACTACTTTGGACAATGAAATGTATGAAAAATTTACGTCAGTTTCAGGTTACATTTGCAACGGATTGTTCTCAGTTGGTGAAGATGGTTTTGGAACCAGAAGAATGGTCCGCATTTGCAAGTTATTTGGAAGATATTAAGTCTCTGAAAGAGGTTTTCACACATTCGGAGATTATCTATGTACCAAGGACGCAAAATTCAAGAGCGGATAGCCTAGCACGCAGTGCCAGGAAACAACCGTCGTTTGTCGTTCATATGGATCAAAATCTACCGGAGTGGCTCACAGAGTCAGTATGAGTCTGTATTTGATGACAAAAAAAAAATTGAAAGTATTGAACCCTTAGACTAAAATCAATCAATTGTCATGAAAAAAACACTATAATTTGTAATTTTAGTTCTTTCCAATTTGTTTTAAAAATTTCTTAAATTTAAAAAATGTAGTTACAGGTTTAAATCAAAATTTAAAATGGAACCTTAAATTAAAGATTATTTTTTTCAATGATTAAAATTTGAGTTTAACTCTAAACTATAAACGTAAACTTTAAACCTAAATCTTAAACTTTAAATAATAATAAAATATTAGATTTAATGTTCAAAGATAAACTTTAAATTTGTATAACTTTATAATTCTATAGTTTATGATTTGAGGTTTATATTTAAGAAAATATTAAAGTTAGAGTCTTGTAAGTCAGAATTGTATAAGTGATTGTAAGAGAACATATATCTCAAGATCAAGTTAAAGTCTCAACTTGAAGTTTAAGAAACTATACACATTCAGTTGATTTATATTCACTTGATATTGATAAGATGATCTTCGATATAACTTCTTAAAGTACTTGAATTCAGTTTTCCGATTTTAGGGTATGTTTGAGGTATTGCTGATTTATATAAACGATACGACTGAGTTATCTAAACAATTTTTTTGATTTTAGGGTATGTTTGAGGTATGGCTGAGTTATGTAAACGACACGGCTGAGATATATAAACGACACGACTGGGTAGCGTAAACATGCATAAATCAAACACACAATACTGGGTGAGTTATGTTTCTTACATAGAAAACCAAAAATATAGGTTTTCTGCACCATTCCGGTATTCGTCCATGTATCCAAGCTTCAATGAACTCCTCTGTGTCGTCTCTGCTGAATCTGTCACTTCTTTTCATCTCCTTCATTTTCTTTTTGTTCAATTTTCTCTTTCATTCAGATCTGAAAAAAAAAATAGATTATCCAAATATGGGTATGAAATCACAAACAAACTTAATTAAATATATCCCACAATTGTCGATCTGGGTGTTTTTTGGAATGTATTTGTTTTTTCTCCTCGGAATGAACACTTCTTATAGCTAGGTTTTCGGAGATTGGCGGAAAGTAACTCAGCCACAACTGCATATATAAACCAAACTGCATATATAAACCAGCCGTAAAAGAAAAGTAACTTAGCCAAAACATTAATTAAAACTCAGCCACAAACTCGAAAAACGCAGCAAAGAAGATGATTTCGGGCGATTACAGCGGAAAATATTTCGTAAAAACGATTGGAGACGACGATTTCGAGGAAGACGATATCGGAGAAGACAAGACAGAGAGTTAGTTCGAGGAAGACGGAGTAAACACAATATCGATGACGATTTCAGGGAAGAGCCGCTTAGGGTTCCTTTAGTTCTTCGACGAAGTTGTGCTGTGTTGTTGTGTTTTTTTTTCAACGTTATGTAATTAAAGAGATGGTTGATTGTTCTCTATTACTGATGTGGATACTTAATTAATGATGTGGATTTAATATTTAAAAATAATTTCAATTAAAAAAAAAACTAACCAAAAGCCCTTATTATCATTTACTAGGGGTATCCAAACCCTCTAGTAATTTTTAAAAGATGTATAACACTCTAGTAATAAACCAACTTTTCTTATACATTCTAGTAATTTTCTCTTATCAAATTAGTGTTCTCTGTTATCTATATTTTTGAATTCTAATAATAGTTACCAAATTTAAATAAAGCGTTGTTGGATCAACGTTTTTTTTACGCAAATAGATTAGTATTTGGGTCATTTTGATTATGGGAAACTTTTGTGGCTTGTAGTAAAAGTAACAAAGTATGAGTTTTGGCATAAACAATGTCCAATTTAATTGACCAAAAAAAACAATGTCCAATTTATTAATAAAATATAAACATGCCGAATAATAAGCTAACTAGGTTAGATCCGCGTCTTGCGCGGGATAAATATTATATATTCAAATAATTGTTACATATTAATATTTATTTTATGTTCATTTATGTATTATGTATATAATTTAGTTAGAACAAACACATAAATAAAAACAACACCTCGTGTTTATTTACAATAATTGTTTTGGTAAATAAATAGAAAATATCATTTTATTTATTTTATATGATATATAATTAAATTTCAACGATATTGACATAAATATATAGTATATTTCAATATAAATATTTATTATTGAGACTTTCTAATCATATAATTTTATTAATATTTGTGTATTTGATGTAACAAAAAAATTAAACAATTAATCACAAAACTTTCAATGTAAGATTTATTCAATGCAAATTTCGACATTAACATATTTATGTAATGTACATGTTTGTGAGCTTTGGTTGTGAGAGAAAGAGAGGTTCTATATTCTTGTACTGGAGATTATAGTGGATTGCCTCTTGCCAGGCCCCAGTGGACGTAACCGTTCTAGGTGAACCATTGGGTAAACAATTTCTTGTGTCCATCTTCTATCTTTTCCGCATTCTTCTTCCTATCTCCATTATTCTACAAACTCAACTTTCTTACTTACGCCGTCGAGTTCGTCAGAGAGTGTATCAGAGTTTGTGTGTTTGATTCTGATCTTGAGTTAAACAGTTTTTCACCGTTGTGGTTCAACAAAGTGGTATCAGAGCCTTGGTTGGTGTCGTTCTCAATGGCGAAGTCAAGAATTGAGGTGGAACGTTTTGATAGGAAGGGTGACTTCTCATTGTTGAAGAAGAGGATGCTTGCGCATCTGTCTGTCCTTGGTTTAAAGGATGTGTTAGAAGAGTCTACGTCACCTTCTGCGTCAATGATGAGGAAGGATGAAGACGAAGATGTATTCAGGGAGAGGTTGGTGAAAGAGGAAGCCGAAAGGCTTGAAAGATCAGAGAAGGCGATGAATTTGATCATTCTCAATGTTGGAGATCATGTGCAAAGGAAGATCGAGTTGTGTACGTCAGCTGCTTCTACATGGTCTACACTGGAGAGGTTATATCTTTCGAAGACTCTACCGAATAGAATTCACTTGTAGCACAAATTCTATACATTTAAGATGGTCGATACTTGGAATATGGATGAGGATATCGATGACTTCTTGAAGATTGTCTCTCACCTGTCAAGCGTGAATGTAACTGTGTCAGAGGAGGTACAAGCGATTCTGCTCCTGGATTCACTTCCTTCACGGTTCAACTCTCTCAAGGAAACGCTAAAGTACGGCAAGGGTACATTTTTGTTGGAAGAGGTGACAAGTGCAGCAAGGTCTAAAGATCAGGATCTGAAGTCCTCTACGGCTTCACATGATAGTGGTGAAGGATATTATGCTAGAGGAAGGACTGAGAAGAGGGATCCTGTGAGGAAAGAAAAGGGCAAGTCTAGATCGATCTTAGGGTCTAGGATAACTTGCTGGTTCTCCGAAAAGCAGGGGCACACCAAGAAGGAATGCTACGCCTACAAGAAGAAGTATGGCGGAGGAGAAGATGAAGCTGAAGCAGCCGTTGTGATAGATCATGAATCAGCGGATGATGCACTGTCGGTAGCAGATACATGGCATCATGATAAGTGGGTGATTGATTCTGGATGCTCCTACCACATGACGTGTAGGAGAGATTGGTTTCACACGTTTGAAGAGTTGGCTTCATGACAGGTTCTTCTTGGTAATGATTGTGCGGTTGGAGTGCAAGGGATCGGTACAATCAACATCAAAGCTTATGGTGGTTCTGTCAAGATGCTCACGAATGTCAGGTATATTCCGGAATTAAGAAGGAACTTGATATCTACTGTAACCTTGGATGTGTTAGGCTTTGTGCATAGTGGTGGACATGGGAACACTAGGTTTTACAAGCATGGTAAACTAGCTCTTCAGGGAACCTTGTCTGGGTCATTGGACCTGTTAGATGGTGAGACTGTGTCAGGTGAAGTAAACATCAGTGTCAGGAAGAAATCATCTATGGATGAGACAGTCTTGTGGCATAGACGTCTTGGGCACATGAGTATGAAGAATCTACAGATTCTTGCCCGGAGAGGGGTGATCAATAAGAGGAAGATTGGAGTTTTGGAGTTTTGTGAGAGCTGTGTGATGGGGAAGAAGAAGAGGTTGAGCTTCAACATCGGAAGACATGATACATGTGAAGCTCTCAGGTATGTACATGCTGATTTATGGGGATCTCCAAATGTGACGCCAAGTCTGTCAGGGAAGCAATATTTCCTATCTATTATCGATGATTACACAAGGAAGGTCTGGGTATACTTCCTTGCTGCTAAAGGATAAGCCTTTAGTAAATTCTGTGAATGGAATACGTTGGTGGAGAATCAAGTCAAGAAGAAGGTGTGTTGTCTCATAACAGACAATAGACTTGAATTATGTAACACAGAGTTTGACAACTTCTGTAAGCACCATGGAATTCACAGACATAGGACTTGTGCATATACACCACAGCAGAACGGTGTAGCTGAACGTATGAACATGACTCTGATGGAGAAGGTGAGGTGCCTTCTGGTTGAGTTGGGTCTAGAGGAACAATTCTGGGCTGAAGCAGTGTCTACGTCAGCATATGTGACAAACAGGAGTCCACCTTCTGCAATAGATGGGAACATTCCGGAGGAACTTTGGTTGGGCAAGAAGCCCAATTATCTGCACCTAAGAAGATTTGGATCTGTGGTTTACATCCATGCGGATCAAGGAAAGCTCAAGGCCAGAGCTAAAAAGGGAATCTTCGTCAGCTATCCATCAGGTGTGAAAGGATACAAAGTTTGGCTTCTTGAAGGGAAGAAGTGTGTTATAAGCAGGAATGTGTTATTTGCAGAAGATAAAGTCTACAAGGATTTGAGTGTCTGTGAGGTTAAAGCAGATGTCACAGAGAAGCTAAGAAATCAGACTGTGCTGGGAGAAACAACAGGATCTGCGTCAGGACCGGAAGTTGAACCTTCAGGTGGAGCTGTTGACGAAACAGCTGAAGTAGCTGTTGACGCAGATGATGAACAAGGTGAAAGTCTTGAAGGATATAAGCTAGCAAGGGATAGAGTTCGGAGAAGAATAGTGCCACCTGCACGGTACTCTGACTCGGAGGATATTGCAGCGTTTGCGCTATATGTAGCTGATGACGTATGTGCCGAGGAACCTCAAGGCTATCATGGAGCGATGAACAGCAAAGAGAGAAGGCAGTAGGATGAAGCATGTAGTGAAGAGATGACTTCACTGGATAAGAACCAAACCTGGAAGCTTGTGAGATGGCCTTGTAAGCGTAAGGCGATAGGCTGCAAGTGGGTCTTTAAGTTGAAGTCTGGTATAACTGGTGTTGAGAAGCCTAGATTCAAGGCTCGGTTAGTTGCTAAGGGATACTCTCAGAGGGACGGTATTGACTATCAAGATGTGTTTTCACCCGTCGTGAAACATATGTCCATAAGGTTCCTGTTGTCAATTACAGTGAATCAGAATTTGGAGCTTGAGCAACTGGATGTAAAGACTGCGTTTCTACATGTTACACTTGAAGAAGAGATTTACATGGAGAAACCAGAGGAATTTCTTGTTAAAGGGAAAGAGGATCACGTTTGTCTACTTCATAAGGCTCTTTATGGACTAAAGCAGGCACCAAGACAATGGAACAAGGGTTTTGATCAGTTTGTGGTTAGTCATGGATTTATGAAGAGTGAATATGATCACTGTGTCTACATCAAGAAGTTAACCAATGGTACGTACATCTATCTACTATTATATGTGGATGATATATTGGTTGCGTCAAAGGATGCATCAGAGATCATGAAGGTGAAGCAGCTACTCAGCAGCAGATTTGAGATGAAGGACTTGGGTCCAGCAAGATGAATTTTGGGATTGGATATTGAGAGAGATCGTGTGAAGGGGATTCTGACACTATCTCAATCTGGTTATATAAGGAAGGTTCTCAAGGTATTCGACATGGATGAGTCAAAGAGTGTGTCAACGCCTGTTGGTGCACATTTCAAATTGTCTTCCTTAGATGATGCTGAAGCAGAGACAAATATGGAGGATATTCCATATGCTAATGCTATCGGAAGCATAATGTATGCTATGATAGGCACGAGGTGTGATCTGGGATATGGATTGGGGTTGGTTAGCAGGTTTTTGAGTAAGCCTGGGATGGTTCATTGGACTGCGGTTAAGTGGGTATTAAGGTACCTGAAGGGAACACAAGATTTGAAACTGTGCTTCAGGAAGAATGAGGCATTTAAGGTTGAAGGTTTCTATGATTCTGATTTTTCTTCAGATCTGGACAAGAGAATGTCGATCTCAGGTTATATTTTCATGGCTGGTGGTAATACAATCAGCTGGAGATCAAGTCTACAAAGTGTAGTGGCTCTGTCAACGACTGAAGCAAAGTATATGGCGCTGGTTGAAGCGGTCAAAGAAGGAATGTGGTTAAGGGGCTTAGCGGAGGAGCTTGGATTCAAGCAAGACACGGTGGAGATATCGTGTGACTCTCAAAGTGCATTGTGTCTAGCCAAGAACAATGTGTATCATGAGAGGACTAAGCACATCAGCAGAAAGATGCACTTCATCAGGGATATTATCGCTCAAGGTGATGTAAGTGTGAAGAAGATCTGTACTTCTAAGAATCATGCTGATATATTAACCAAGGTTGTTCCGGTTAAGAAGTTTGAGGAAGAGGTGGACTTCCTTGGGATGTCCGAACACTGAGGAGCATTCGACATCGCCTGGCAAAGCACGATTTTGATTAACCTAAGTAGTGGATCATGTTTGATGTCATCAAGGTGGAGTTTGTTGGGATTCATCTGTGGCTACGTCAGAGAATCCGTCAGGGACTGCGTCAGGATTTGGTGATGGAAATCAAACAAGACTGAATAACTTAAACCAAGACAAGGACGTCATGTTAGGAAAATGAAATGTCACTTTTATGGAGATATGGAAGTCAGCAGGATCCTGGAAATATTACTTTCATTGAGTTATGGAAGTTGCAAGTATTTAGGAATATTTCCTAATAGGTTTATGGAAAGGGACGAATGCTCTAATTCGACTAGGTTAACCTTATAGACTCCTACTATATAAGAGGAGCTCGTGTGTACTCTTTCTCTTGACGTCGAGAAAAGACCTAGCTTGGTTTGTGAGCTTTGGTTGTGAGAGAAAGAGAGGTTCTATATTCTTGTACTTGAGATTATAGTGGATTGCCTCTTGCCAGGTCCCAGTGGACGTAACCATTCTAGGTGAACCACTGGGTAAACAGTTTTTTGTGTCCATCTTCTATCTTTTCCGCATTCTTCTCCATATCTCAATTATTCTACAAACTCAACTTTCTTACTTACGTCGTCGAGTTCGTCAGAGAGTGTATCAGAGTTTGTGTGTTTGATTCTGATCTTGTGTCAAATAGTTTTTCGCCATTGTGGTTCAACATGTAGTACTAATGATTTTCTCATTGCTGGATGAAGTATGGCATAACAATATCTATTACAACTTTTACATTTATAAGACCTTATAATAATAATTGTGCATTTTGGAGGATCATTACCACATATATTTTAACTATTAGTTTTATGTCTTTTTAATGATTCAGAGGAGAACTCAATTATCACATATGATTGTGTCAAATATGATCAAGTCACGGGGTGGAGTTTTAATTAATCATGATTTGCCTATTGCTGGAAATAGTAATCTGCTTGAGGTATTTATTACAACTCTTATATTTATAAGGCTTTGTATCTCACAAGATTGATTGTGATTTTACTGGTTTTCGGAACCTCGAGACTCTAAGATTGCTGGGTATCATTAAACCCCAATCTTCCGGCTCGGAAGAGCAATACAAGCAGATTTATATATGAAAATATTAAGTTGGAATTGCAGAGGTCTTGGAAGTCATTGGACAATAAGTTATTTTCGGGAAACATGGCATAAACATAAACCAGAATTTTTGTTTCTATCAGAAACGAAACAGGATTTTGGATTTGTACAAGGGTTTCAATCACATTTTGGTTATGATAGTCTGGGTACGGTGGATCCAATTGGGAGAAGTGGTGGTTTAACCCTTTTTTATAATAATGAGTACCAAGTTAAAATTTTATATTCTAGCAATAGAATGATAGATATCGAGGCAGTGGCCAATGGGAAACAAGTATTCCTTACTTTTGTATATAGAGAGCCGGATCAAAGCTTAAGAGACCATGTATGGGAAAGGTTAACCCGATATGGTGTAGCTAGATCGGAGCCTTGGTTTGTTATAGGAGATCTAAATGAGATTACTGGAAATCATGAAAAGGATGGGGGATCTCTAAGATGTGCGACTTCCTTCATTCCTTTTAACAATATGATAAGGAATAGTGGACTATTAGAATTTCCGGCTCGTGGTAATAAAATGTCCTGGCAAGGACGTAGAGGTAAAGGGAAAGGAGCTGTAACGGTCAGATGTAGACTGGATAGAGCCTTGGCTAATGAGGAATGGCATACACTCTTCCCATTTTCTTATACAGAGTATTTGAGGATGGTGGGATCGGATCATCGACCGGTGATTGCTTTTATGGAAGATAAATTATTAAGGAAAAAAAGAGGACAGTTCAGGTTTGGAGGGGCTTATGGAATCAATTGTGTCGGGGTGGACAGAAAATCAGGAGGGCCAATCAGGGGATTTCATTACCAAAATTAATAATTGTCGACATGAAATATCTTCATGGCGGAAAGACAATCAACCTTATGGGAAGGAAAATATACAGAATCTTCAACAAGCTTTGGAAGATGTACAAACAGATAACAATAGAACCCAAGAGGATATTCTTGAGATTTCCAGGAAATTACAGGAGGCCTATAAGGATGAGGTGGAGTATTGACATCAGAAGAGCCGAAATATGTGGTACTCATCCGGGGATCTGAATACCAAGTTTTATCATGCTCTGACAAAGCAAAGGCAGATTAGAAATAAAATAGTGGGTCTCCATGATGAAGCGGGTAATTGGATCACAGATGAAAACGGTGTTGAGAAGGTGGCGGTAGATTATTTTGATGGTTTGTTTAATTCCACTAATCCTACGGAATTTGATAGTTTCCTGGAAGAGATAGGATCATCAATTTCTCCTTAGATGAATCAAAGGCTATTGAGGGTAGCTACGGAGGAAGAGGTGAGACAAGCATTATTTATGATGCATCCAGAGAAAGCGCCAGGACCAGACGGAATGACAGCTCTCTTTTTTCAGCATTCCTGGCATGTCATTAAAAAGGATGTGGTTGAGCTGGTGAATAATTTTTTGGTAACAGGCGAATTGGATCCAACGATGAATATAACTAATATTTGTATGATACCAAAAGTAGAGAGACCGACAAGGATGACGGAACTGAGACCGATAAGTCTTTGTAATGTGGGCTATAAAATAATTTCGAAGGTTTTGTGTCAAAGGCTAAAAGGTTGTCTTCCCAGACTAATTTCAGAGACACAATCGGCTTTTGTAGCAGGAAGGTTAATTTCAGATAATATTCTTATCGCACAGGAAATGTTTCATGGTTTGAAAGCTAATAAGTCTTGTCAAAATAAGTTTATGGCAATAAAAAAAGATATGAGTAAGGCATATGATCGGATAGAAAGGAATTTTATCGAGGCTTTCCTTCACAAAATGGGTTTTGATCCTCATTGGATCAAATTAATGCGAGAGTATGTCTCTTCGGTTCAATATAAAGTGCTTCTCAATGGGCAGCCACGAGGTCTTATTATTCCCCAGCGGGGATTACGTCAAGGGGATCCTTTGTCCCCTTATTTATTTATCATGTGTACGGAGGCGTTAATTTCAAATATCAAAAAGGCGGAGCGGATGAAACAATTAACTGGTATGAAAGTGGCAAGAGCTTGCCCTGCAATCTCTCATTTGCTATTCGCAGATGATAGCTTGTTCTTCTGTAAGGCAAACAAGGAAGAGTGTCAAACTATACTTAGGATTCTAAAGGAATATGAGACCGTCTCTGGACAACAGATTAATTTCCAGAAATCCTCAATTCAATTTGGACACAAGATCGATGAAGATAGTCGTCAAGAATTGAGGGATCTTTTGGGAATTCAGAATTTAGGTGGAATGAGATCTTATTTAGGCCTGCCAGAAAGCCTAGGAGGTTCTAAGGTACAAGTGTTTGGCTTCGTACAAGATCGGTTAAATAATAGGGTTAATGGATGGACTATTAGATTTCTTACTAAGGGTGGCAAGGTGGTGATTAATAAATCAGTGGTTACGGCTATGCCAAATCATGTGATGTCTGTGTATCGGTTACCGAAAACGACTGTGAAGAAGCTAACGGGTGCTGTTGCGCAGTTTTGGTGGAGTCCTGGAGGCAGTACAAGAGGTATGCATTGGAAATCATGGGATAAAGTGTGTGTCCATAAGGATAATGGTGGGTTAGGTTTTAAGGATTTGACTGATTTTAATACGACAATGCTTGGGAAGCAATTGTGGCGGCTGATCGAGAAGCCAAATTCTCTTTTTTCTCGAGTTTTTAAAGGACGGTTTTATAGGAAAGCTTCACCCCTGGATCCGATTCGCTCATATTCCCCATCATATGGCTGGAGTTGTATTACTTCTGCTAGATCTCTGGTTTGTAAAGGACTAATTAAAAGGGTTGGAACATGATCATCTATTTCAATATGGAATGATCCCTGGCTCCCATCCACTCGCCCGAGACCAGCTAACAAAAATCTTCATAATAGTTACCCGGAACTCACAGTGGATTCTCTCATTAATCCGGAATCCCGAACATAGAATTTACCGGCAATTAGGGACTTGGTGGATCCACACGATGCAAAAATAATTGAAAGTATACCATTGAGTAGAAGTCGGATGGAGGATAGGAATGGATGGCATTTCACCAAGAATGGGAAATACACGGTACAATCAGGGTATCAAGTGGAAAGGATTTATCCTGACAAGAAACAACCACCAGAATTCTATGGGCCCAATGTTGATATATACTCGAAGCTTTTTGTTGGAAAGTGAAGTGTCCTCCAAAAGTAAAGCATTTTTATGGCAATTGATATCAGGTTGTATAGCGGTAACGAAAAATCTAAGGGAAAGAGGAATACAAGGAGATACTTGCTGTGTACGGTGTGGCGATACAGATGAATAAGTAAACCATGTGTTTTTTTTAATGTCCCCCAGCTCGTCAAGTCTGGGCACTATCTAAAATCCCATCAAACCCGAACTTTTTCCCTATTGGCTCTCATTTTGCTAATATGGACCATCTATTTTAGAGAGTTAGTCAAAAGATGGAGGATCATCAGTTTGCATGGATATTATGGTACATTTGGAAGGGTCAGAATAATAAAGTATTCAGTAATCTTGATATTGATCCTAGGGAAACACTTCGACTAGTAGACGTAGAATCCACACTTTGGGCTGAAGCACAGGTTAGTAACAACAGGTGTGCTCAGGAAGTACACGTCAGGCCTAACATAGGAACCACAGGAAGATGGTGCTTCACAGATGGTTCATGGAAAGATAATGATCTATTTTCAGGGCAAGGTTGGCTCAGTACATTACCAGGGTGTGATGGTTTACTAGGGGCAAGGAATGTAAGAGCATATCTTTCACCACTCCATTCGGAGATGGAGGCATTGATTTGGGCAATGGAATGCATGAAAAATTTAAGACTGTTTCAGGTTACGTTTGCAACGGATTGTTCTCAATTGGTGAAGATGGTTTCAGAACCAGAAGAATGACCAGCATTTGAAAGCTACCTGGAAGATATTAAGCTTTTGAGAAGAAGTTTTGTCAACTCAGATATTGTTCATGTACCTAGGACGGAGAACACTAGGGCGGATAGTTTGGCACGTAGTGCTCGGCAACAACCATCTTTCGTCGTACACATGGATACAGAGTTACCACCTTGGTTTATAGAGTCTATATGAGTCTGTGAATGTTGTTTGCTGTCAAAAAAAAAAAAAAAAATACAACACTTGTTTTTCATTTTTCTTTCTTGCTTGTATCTTTATCTAATTCTCTTATTTTTCTTATTAGGTTTACACTAGCATATTCAGAAAGTGTATATCCAGTTGGTGATAAAGCATTTTGGAATATTCCTCCACATGTAGCTTCTTTTGTTTGTCACCCTCCATCTACTCGCTATCCTAGTGGCAGGAGGAAAAAAAAGAAGATACCAAGTTCGTGGGAGTATGGAAAATATCGGCCCATATCCAAACGATCACCCAAGTCTTACAAATGTAGCAGATGTGGACAGAAATGACACAATAAAGGTAGTTGTGTAGTGCCTATTTGATAACAGAGCAATTTAAAAACTTGCGTGCAATTAATTATTTTATATGATGTTATAAGTGAGAATTGGAATCACATAACTTTTGGGGGACCTTTTATTATTACATTTATCATTGTATAATGATTTATAAAGTTTATAGGTGTCTAATAGAAGTTATGTTACTTATTATACGAAATGTGTGGTTACATTAACCACCCTTTATAAAACATTAGGATTCAGATTAATTGCAGAAATTATATGTTCTTTTGATATCTAAGCATACCTGCATGAACATAAATAAAATATGTTTCCTTATCAAAGGATTAAGGTACAAACTAAAAGATATTTTCCTCATCATGGAGGATTAAGGTACAAGCCAAAAGATGTTCCTCCTTGAAGACATCAACAAAAGATAACACTAAAACTGAAAAAATTTCATTGATATTAGTTAAAAGCACTAAAAAACTGAAAGAGCTTCATTTCTTCAAATTCGCGATGCTTCTAATCGGCTTTTTTCAGATCTTTCAATACACGTCCTATCACATCACCAGCTGAATCTTTCTCAGATTGTTTCTTTTGTCTTTTTGATTTGGAGGTGTCAACGTTAGGTTCCTTTATAAGCATAACAATTAATAAAATCAGAAATGATAATTGGATGTAGTCAATGAAATTTGAAAGAATATTTTATAAACCATTATACACAGAGATATTTACCTTATTTCTTCCTTCACGTTTCTTTGTAAACTTCACGGGCTTTTTAGATGCATCCTCATTCACTTCTCCATCCTTCAATTTTAATGACACAATAAGTAAAGTTACATAGAGTATATTAAACATTTAAAAAGTCAATCAGTTTATAAGGACTTATAAATCAGTTTACTTCATTGGCTTCTGGATTTTCACTTTCTTTAGCATCGACTTCTGCATCATCTTCTACTTGTTGTTGTACTTCACTTGGGGGTGTTACACCTTTCTTCATTCCCTAATATTACAAGAAAAAAAATAAATTAGCAATTTCGAAGTCAATCAGAGGCTTATAAATCAGAAATGATAATTGAATGTAGTCTATGAAATTTGAAAGAATATTTTATAAACCATTATACACGGAGATATTTACCTTATTTCCTCTTCCGCGTTTTTTGTAACCTTCAAGATCTTTTTAGATGCATCCTTATTTACTTTTCCATCCTTCAATTTTGATGACACAATAAGAAAAGTTACATAGAGTATATTAAACATTTTAAAAGGTTATCAGTTTATAAATACTTATAAATCAGCTTACTTCATTGGTTTCTGAATTTTCACTCTCTTTAGCACCGACTTATGCATCATCTTCTACTTGTTGTTGTACTTCACGTGGAGGTTTTACACTTTTCTACTTTCCCTAATATTACAAGACAAAAAAAATAACTTAGCAATTTCGAATTTAATAACAGCCTTTGTAAATCAGAAATGATAATTGAATGTAGTCTATGAAATTTGAAAGAACATTTTATAAACCATTATACACGGAGATATTTACCTTATTTCCTCTTCCACGTTTCTTTGCAACCTTCACGGACTTTTTAGATGCATCCTCATTTACTCCCCCATCCTTCAATTTTGATGACACAATAAAAAAAGTTACATAGAGTATATTAAAAATTTAAAAAGGATATCAGTTTATAAAGACTTATAAATCAGCTTACTTCATTGGTTTCTGAATTTTCATTTCCTTTAGCACCGACGTCCACATCTGCATTGACTTCTGTGTCATCTTCTGGTTGTTGTTCCTCTTCCTCTTGTGTCTGTCCCTATTTCAATAAAAGGATTACATATTTATAATGATTTATAAATTTAAAACGATTGTTCAGTTTATAAAGATTTATAAATCAGCTTACTTTATTTGTTTCCGAATATTGATTCCCTTTAGCACTGTCGTCCACATCGACTTCTGTATCATCTTCTTCTTGGTGTTCCTCTTCTTCTTGTGGTTGTTCCTATTTAAAAAAAAAGATTACATATTTGTGATGATTTAATTCTAAAACGGTTGTTCAGTTTATAAAGGGTTATAAATAAGCTTACTTCATTGACTTTTGATGTGTCACTTTCTTTAGCCCCGTGTTCGACTTCTGTATCATCTTCTTCTTGATGGTCTACTTCACATTGAGGTCTTACTTCATTCTTCTTTCCCTAATATTACAAAACAAAAAAAAAATAACTTAGCAATTTCGAATTTAATAACAGCCTTATACAATATCAAAAACACAATAACCTTAGCGATTTCCTACTATATAATCTTGTAAAACTTCTGTTTTATCAAGTTCATAATCGGCATTCTGTCCATTTACCTGGAAAATTATATGTGAGCACACACATATTGTATTAAGAATATGGAGACGTTATAGATAACAAACCTTGGTTTTTGTGGCGGCTTCAGTTTCTTTTGACTTCTCAGTTTCCTGTTACAATTTAGAAGCATATGAATCTTTCTTTTCATTTACAACACGAAACAAATATAGAAAATAGTTTACCTTCACTGTTTCTCCACGAATGTTCAAAAGACTTTCAAGGTACTTCACTTTTTCTTTAAGAGAGACTACCTTCTTAGTGAGGAATTCAATCTTTTCTTGATCAGTTGCATC
>NC_027754.1:8829799-8830492 GCF_000695525.1 Brassica oleracea var. oleracea | reverse complement strand
CATTTTCATTGATGATATACTCGTGTATTCCAAGACAAAAGAGGACCTTGAAAGACACCTAAGGGCGGTGTTGGGCCGTCTGAGGGAACAGAAGCTCTTTGCTAAGCTAAGCAAGTGTAGTTTCTGGCAGAAGAGCATTGGGTTCCTTGGACATGTGGTATCTGATAAAGGAGTCTCAGTGGATCAAGATAAGATCAAATGTATTCAGGAATGGCCACAGCCAAAGAATGCTACGGAAGTTAGAAGCTTCTTGGGGTTGGCTGGTTATTACAGGAAATATGTCAAGGGGTTCTCGAGCATAGCTCAACCTATGACTAAGCTGACAGGCAAGGACGTGAGGTTCACATGGTCTGAGGAGTGCGAGAAAAGTTTTGCAGCACTCAAGAACATGTTGACTAATGCACCTGACCTGGCGTTGCCTGAGACTGATCAGCCTTATGTGGTGTATACGGATGCATCCATAACTGGTCTTGGTTGTGTTTTGACACAACATGGGAAGGTGATAGCCTATGCTTCCAGACAGCTAAGGAAGCATGAGGGTAACTATCCTACCCATGATTTGGAGATGGCTGCAGTAGTATTTGCACTAAAGATATGGAGATCATATCTTTATGGTGGCAAGGTGAAAATACTCACAGACCATAAGAGCCTGAGTTAAACTTAAGGCAGAGGAGATGGATGGAGTTTGTTGCA
>NC_027754.1:8811852-8826938 GCF_000695525.1 Brassica oleracea var. oleracea | reverse complement strand
ATTTCGAATCTGGTAGTTGTAATTTTCCTATGAATTTACGACGAAAATTAATTAGGTGGCAAAAAAAAACGTGTAACACCTACAAAGTTGGTGGATTCAAAATTTCCTCGCTAAATACACGTAAACTATTTCTTCGTAAATAACACGCAAAGTTTACGTCGTATTTACGAGGAAATAGTTTTTCCTCGTAAAATACTCGTCAAATTACATCCACTTTACGACAAAACACTTTTGTCGTTACGTTACGAGGAAATAACGATGACTTTAGTTTTCCACGTAAGTTCCTCGTAAAATCGACGTAAATTTACGAGGATTGTTTTTCCTCGTTAAATTTTCTCGTTAAGCATGTGTTTTCTTGTAGTGTCATTTTAACAATTCTAGACAAAATATAATATATATAACTAATATATTCAAAAATAACCCTAAAATAAATCTCCGATTAGTCTCTGATTTTTTTTCCGAGTTTTTACTAACTCGCTAGGCCCGGATCGAGAGTACGCGTAGCGCCTAGCGAAGTTTTGAACAAGCGTTTATACTATTGGCAAAATAACGTTAAAAATGCTAAATCCATAGATTGAATACATGATATATTCACCAAATCTTATTGGTCACATGATGTTAAAGTTGACTAGCTTAAAGGTGGACTGAGGATCGCCACAAAAGACTGTGGAACTATATTTGATAAGATCATGAATCAAGTCTTTGTGAATTCACATATTATACTAGATCCACACTTGTATTTTAAAATAGATAATTTTTTTAATGCACTTTCTAAAATAAATAGATAAAAACTAGAAATACCAAGAAATGAACTCAAAAAAAAAACTAAAGAAATCCACCTAAAGACTCATTTGATCAAGACATGAAAGTAAAACTTTTTTAAGAGAAAAGCTATATGTTTTTACTATAAATTTATTTGTTTACAATGAGGACAATTGATCTATTTTAAAACTCTTATAAATGTATATTTATAACAAATTTATATCAAAATAAATTATGTAAAGCTTAATTTTGTATTAAATCAAATAATAGTTTCTTGTTATCAATTTTGAATTTAGTATTTGACATTCATTGAGAATTATTTAATTTTTTGCAAATGATAAGGATGAGATTCTGGTAATAAACCATGTATTGAAGACAAATGGATAACTGGTTCTGATATTACATCAATACACCTTCTTAGAAAATAATATAGCGACAAAATAAATAAATAAATTTAGTATTTTTATTATTGTGGCAAATATCTTTGTGTTTAAGAAAATTATATTCTTAAATTGATTACCATTTAATAGTTTTATATTGTTTTCCTTCTATAAATGATAGAAAACAGAAACAAGAGCTAAATAATATATGTGTGCTTATTGCAAAATCTTGAACTGGCAAATACAAAATTTACAGATGAAACATTTTAATTGGTCCTTTTGTTACATGTATCCACTTTTAATATGTAGACTAAGACTTTATATATATTTTATAGGTTCGATGTATCTTTATAGACTCAAATTAGTATACAAGGTGAGAAGGAATGGAGTCACCAGAGAAAAAGACGCTCTCAATTTTAACTGAAGAACCAAAAAGAGCGAGATTTTCATCATCAGGCATGTCTTTTAAAGGGTTGTTTGCCGCAGTCTCCTACATGGCATCCGCTGGTATGTCATAATTGTATTTTTAATACTACTAGATCCGAATTCAAACTCAGATACTACGATACGTTTATGTACCACTCGGATTCAGATTCATATAATAAGATAAAGAGAATATGTATATATATCTCATATTTGTTATTCATATCCTATCATGCAGTTCTTCTAGTAATTTTCAATAAAGCAGCACTTTCTTCATTTAGTTTTCCAAGTGCAAATGTCATAACTTTGCTTCAGGTAACTTTTAAATTTTATTTTTGTTAAAATGTCTAAATGCTCAATTTCGTAAAACTCTAACAACTAATGATTAAAAGATTTCCATACATCTTTTTGTACTGCAGATGCTTTCTTCTTGTTTTATTTTGTATGTAATGAAATATTTTAAGATCATATCCTTCTGTACTGATAAGTCTAAGAGCGAGCACGACAGTTTGTTAACTCTTGTTTCTCCGAGACGCTTGGTTCAGACTATCCCTCTTGCATTCACGTATCTACTTTATATGGTATGCGTAGATTTTTAGTTTACTCTTTGATCATGAAATTATCATAAAAATACATTTTACATTACCGGTTTTATAACAGCTAGTTACGATGGAATCTGTACGCAATATCAATGTACCAATGTACACTACTCTTCGACGCACAACTATACTTTTTACAATGATCATGGAATATTTTCTTTCTGGTCAAACGCATTCAGCTTCAGTCATCTCCAGGTACTATAATATTACACAATCGAAATAAAAATGCTATTACACCATTAGTTAAAAATATATTTCTCCAGTCTTGTACGTATGAGATATTTTAAATTAATATAAGACATTATAGACTATAAGCATCAGTCTTCATAACAATCTGTACTGTATATACATAAATAAAATATTCGACTGTGCTATTTTCTAAAGATCACACACACACACAGATATATATATCTCAAAACAGTTACTGTAAAATGATCAATACATTCTTATTTAGATATAGATTTTTGACACAAATATGTATTTGAATTTATATCATATTTGAACTTCTAGTTGTATATGTACGTTACACAATGTAAATTCTAGTATTCTAGAAAGATCGATGATTCGTGAAACATATTTTAACTAAAAGAATGGATTTGAGATTTTTATACCACTAGCAGTAAAGGAATATAACTGTCTAAATAGAATATATAACTAATGATACAGTTATTCCTACCAGTGTAGGAATAATTCTATTAGGTGCTATTATCGCTGGAATCCGGGACTTATCATTCGATGCTTATGGGTATGGATTGGTGTTCACAGCGAATATATGTACCGCGACTTATCTAGCGTTGATTGCACGTACCGGTAATATGCCTCTCGTTTTACGATGTTCATTAAAGTAAATTTCAATTGCTTAATTTATTAGTTTTTTGTTGTGTTTATAGGAAAATCTAGTGGCCTTAACACCTTTGGGCTAATGTGGTGTAATGGTTAGAAAATTTACTTTCGAACTAATTCTATCAATCTATTTTTTTTTTAATTTAATCAAACTAAAACTCTCTTTTCAAATATTTGTAACGTACAGGAATAATTTGCATTCCCTTTTTGTTGTTCTGGACAACTATAAAGGGTGAACTTAAAGCCATGTTATCCTTTCCTCATCTCTATTCCCTTGACTTTCAGGTACTTTTCTATTATTTTTATCGTTTTTATATGAAAGCTTTTCGTTCATTAGAAAATATCTTTACCACTTGTACATTTCTCATGTAATATAATTTCAATCAATATTCTAGCAAATGTACTTGCAAATCAATGATTTAACCCATTCCGTTGTATGGCATAAGTTATTTACTCAACTTGTTTCAGAAAATGATTCATATATAACACATCAAAATTAAATTCATAATTACGGATGTCATGTATAAAGTAATTTATTCGTAGATATAACAACGTATATATACATATTTTTGCTAAAGTATAATGTATATATACATATAACCCTATGGTTTTTAAACTTCTATAAAACAAATCATACAGATATTTACAAGAATATGTTCAATATATTATATCAGGATAGAGTTTCCTTGGAGAATAAAAATGATATTATTAACTGAACTTAATCGTTCAGAAAACTTAGAATGGGAAGAATATAATAAATGATTTATTTAACAAGTTGTGAATATTTTTGCAGGTGGTGATATGTTTTTCATGTTTGTTGGCTTTCTTGATAAATTACTTTGTGTTCCTCAATACAACAGTTAATTCAGCACTAACACATTCAATATGTGGTAATATGAAGGTATATTGAAGCTTGTACTTTTTAATATTACGAGTTGCTAGAAAATTAATTATGTCCAATTTCAGTAAACATAATTTTCTCAGTTTAAACAGAGGTAGAACTGTTACGTAATATTCAAACACCCTTAATGTTTACTAATAATGGTATATAATATGGATGGCAGGATCTGTTTACAATCTTACTAGGTTGGCTTATATTTGTTGGACTTCCCTTTGATTGGGTAAGTTTGCATCATTCCGTTCTTCACTTTTCTTCTTCGTCTTCATCTTTATTTTTTATCATCTAGATATTCATATTTTCTTTCTTAATTTAATAAGAATCACAAAGCTAAAGATTGTAACCAATTATATCAATCTAATCTTTTTTTTGTCGTTCCTTCTGTTCTAATTTTTTTTTTCGTGGAAAATTATTTGCAATTTTTGCATTTATTTTATTTATTACAAATGTTAAACTTCCAATAGGACTAATTTGCAGTTTTATATGTGATACAGATTAACGTCGTGGGTCAATCTCTCGGTTTTGCTGGATCTATGCTTTATGCATTTTTAAAATATAAAGGCATGTAAAGTTACAAGTTTTTAAAACCAAATAAAATGTTAAACAGAAGCTATTATGTCAATTTAGAAAACCTAAGACTGTGCTTGATTTGATAATTTTACCAAAACTTTTTGTAACGACCCGAATTTCGGTCTCGAAATTTTGTTAGCCGGCTAAGGCCCAAGAAATACCTGAAGTCCAAAATGTTTGTCTATAAATACTCCATCCTCATTGTTTTCTCCTCCTACACATCAAAAAAAAAAATCAGAAAGAAAAAGAAAAAAGAAAAGAGAGAAAGAGAAAAAGAGAAAAAGTTCAAGGACAAGAAAAGATGGGAAACCTTTCTAGTACAGTCACCTGAGCTCGTCGCCGGAGCTACCACACACAGAGTCGACGTTGAGCTCGTCACCACCATTCGCTGTAGCCTAGAATCGCCGGAAACCGCCGCCTCATAAGCTTTGTTTTTGTCCGTTCAGTAATTCAGCCATATCTTCCTAACCGTTGAGAATCTTGCGCATGCAAAGCCACCACCATGTTTATCTCGCCGAGACAAAGCCTTAGACACCGACCACGCCGCAATCGGAGCCCGGACGAAGCCGCTAGAGCTTCCGGAAGTATCGCCTCTGCGCGCGTGAGTTACACGCGCCACCGCCGGAATTCGTCGCCACCGTTCCACCGCCGTAAATCGTCGCTGCCGTTCCACCGCCGGATCGCCGCCAGACCGTCGCAGGGCCGCCTCTTCGCCGCTGCCAGAACGCCACTGAACCGCTGTGACTCGCCGCTGCCGGCCGCCGTGACTCGCCGCTGCCGGCCGCCGTGACTCGCCGGTAACTCAGTGAGTCAACTCGTTGACCAGTTTAAATTGAATTTGAAATCGGTTAGGGTTAACCGGTCGGTTAGGTCAAATTGATTTCTGGTCAAGGGTTGACCGGATTGACTTTTGACCAGCGAGTTGATTTTTCCATATACCTTGACCAGACCCGTTTTAAACCGTTCGAAAGGCGTTCTAACTCGAATTTTCGCCCTGGTTTCAGATTTGGAGTCTATTTGAGCAGCTAGAGTTCATAGATACCACTTCTCTTCATTGCTAAGGTGAGGGCTACTCTGTTAAATCCCGAGCTAGTTTAGTACTACCGTTATGGAAAGTTTAGTTTCGAAACATGATCAGTCTCTGTGAATCGAGTCTGTTTGAGAGTCTTGCTTGTTCATTATTGATATTGATTGTTAAACCAGAAAGAGGATAATAGAGGATTCAACGGTTGTGTGAAATGGTTGATGTTAAGGACTGTTATATATATGTACATATATAGTTATATAGTAGGGACTATGTGACGAGTGCGGGGGTTCAGAGATGTCTGAGCTAGCGACGCAGATGTTTGGTGTTGTGCGGGGGCCCAGAGACATCTGTGCTAGCAATGCAGATGATGTTAGTGCGGGGGTACAGTGAGGTACCAGCGACGCATATGGTGTTTGTGCGGGGGTACAAAGACGTTTGTACTATCGACGCAGCGGGTGGTTGTGCGGGGGTACAGAGACAGACTGTACTAGCGACGCAACGGGTATGTATATCTTATGAGGAGATGCGTGGTGCAGAGAATAGCTATGTACTATAAGCGCATGGGTTTTAACGGCTAGTCCTCTAGCTGCATATTGATTGTTATGTGTGGTGTAATAGGCACCGTATTTGTTTCATGCTAGAGCTAGGCCTACATAGTTGTAGTGCTATAAACTGAGTCGATGGTTTGCGGTTTAGCATCCCATACCTCGCTGGGCAACTCCCCCGTTGCTCACCCCTCATTCTTTCCCCGTTTCAGGTGAGACTGACGAGCAAGAGTGATTATCGGACCGGTGCTATTGGGCTTTTGGGCTTCTATCGCTATTATCGCTTTTATCGTTTTTATCGTTATCGAGATTTTAGGCCTTTGGGCTTTTATCGTTTATGTTATTTCCTAGTTCAGACCTTCGGATTCATGTTATCTTTATATTTCGGACTAATGACGTTATCTATATTTTGGATGTTATTTTATATTATCGATTTCTCGCACGAATGTTGACTTTTAAGTATTTGTAAATTGAGATTTAAGAGCGATTTATTTATCGTAACATTTTATTATGTAAATCGAGGTGTTACAATTTTGGTATCAGAGCGATTTATTAATCGTAATATTTTACTATGTAAATCAGGGTATCACAGTTTTGGTATCAGAGCGGGGTTCCATCCCGGCTCTGACCCAGGATGGCGATTTGTTGGGACGTGATTTTGACTCGGTTTTAATTCGGTTTAATCAGTTTTAAAAGATTTTCGAATCTGGGGATTTGGGAGTTTTAAAAGAAGAAAAATACAGCATTTTTCCGTTCAATGACTTCTAATCCAATTGTCGTTTTTATTGACGATGAGTTTACTCATCGTCATCCGTTCTCTAGCTAACAGGATTTCGGCCAGATGTTCGACAGATGGATGATGATGTCACAGTTTGACAGATTGCGCAGGTGTGTATCAGTTTCATCAACCGTGTTTGGAGATTGTTCGCATGTGGATGTGTGACGTTGTTGCCACCACCCAAACTTCAAGCCATCGCTCCACGAGTTTTTGTACTGGAGATTATGTGGTATGAGATGTGAGCCATGAGCTGGCATGTGTTATTTGTGTGTATGAGTATATTTACTGCCTTTGAGGCATGGTTATTTTGTAAACTCGTGGGGATCGCTTTTGGATTTGGGGTTCGGCAGTTTGCGTTGTGTTGATATTGGAGTTACGCTTGGTATGTTTGCTAGTTTTTGGCATTGTTGATCGTGTCAGAGATGTGTCAGTTCGGATAGCTGACATAGGACGTTGGGAGCTATTTATATTCATCGTGGTGACATGTTGCCTCATTTATATTCATCTTAGTGTACCAGTAATGCTTGGAAGGACGATTGGTTCAGAGACTCATCAGAGATGGAGCTATGTTTTTACGATGTCATCCTTGGGATGGATTGACTGTCATGACCTCGAGAAGTGTTGGATTGCCTGAGGGTAAGAGTTCTGATTGCTGGAGCAGATGGAAGTTCTTATTGCATATATGCTACATGCATAGGAGTTATTGGATATGGGGGGTAAATGGATTTATGGTGATCATTTCGATGGTCAAGATGAGTTGCGGGATCTTATAGTTATCTCAGAGTATGGAGATGTATTTGTGGCCTTTGGAACGGCCACCACCAGTCACATGAGACGCTCTTGCGATTGAGTTGGAACCATGGACAGCACCGGTTTAACGGGCTTTGTACCGTTTAGCGCCAGCAGAGATGGTCGAGCTGAAAGAGCATATGGAAGATTCATCAGACAAGGGATTTATCAAGCCGAGTACTTCACCGTGGGGAACATCATCATTGTTTGTAAAGAAGAACGATGGGAGTTTCAGGCTTTGTATCGACTACATAGACTTGAACATGGTAACCATCGTATATATGAATTTTTGGATTAGATGGAGGGATATTCATGGTTCTCGAAGGTTGTCTTGGCATCAGGATACCATCAGATTGCTATAGCTGAGGAGTATGTACGGAATGCGGATTTATGTTATGGATATTATGAGTTTTGGTGATACTATTTGGGTCGACGAATGCACCGATAACATTCATGAAGGTTGTGAATGATGCCTTTCGTGAACACTTGGACAAGTGCGCGATTGTACTCATCGACGACCCCTTTGATTTATTCTTGGAGCAGAGGAGAATGATGAGCGTTTGCGGATGGTGTATTGATGCATAAGGATCAGGTCATTGCATATGCATCACGTCAGTTGAGACCTCACGAGACCCACTACCCTATTCATTATTCGGAGTGGCTGAAGTGGTATTTGAGTTATAGTTTTGGAAATCGTAATTGTTCGGGAAGGAAGTTCAGATTCTCTGGGATCATCAGAATCTGAAATTTATCTTCATTCATTAAAACTTGTACTTGGACAGTGCAATTGAATTGAGTTTGTAGCATGCTACAGTTTGAATATCGCATACCATCTGGTAAGGACAACCAGGTGACAAATGCCTTGGGTAGGCACATGAGCGATGTATTGGGAACACCAAAGAGTACAAAGATATGAAGTGTTACTATCATTGGCCTAGTATGAAAAAGGTTGTAGCTATATTGCGTCGCGGTGTCAGACATGTCAGATGGTTATTTCTGTGGATCAGGTACCTTTCAGGTTATTGCTGAGCTTGCTTTTTTCGGAGAGGAAATGAGGTTTTCTGATTATGGATGTTGTTATTGGATTGTCGATCACCACATGTGCAATGGATGCCACATAGGTAGTCATAGATAGACTTACCAAGTCAGCCGCCATTTCCTGTGATTAAGAAGGCAGAGAGAGTTGAGCAGTTGGCGCAGACCTACATCAGTGTGATTGTGAGGTTGCATGGAGTTCCTAATGTGAGTTCACGTCTGCATTTCGGAGAGCCTTTCGGAGGGCGCTTAGGACAAAGGTCTATATAAGTACATATTATCACCCGCAGACAGATGATCAGTCAGTGGCGACTACTCAGAACTTAAAGGATATATTCAGGGATTGAGCCTTCCAGTGGCATGGAAGTTCGAAAAGCATCTACCTCTACCAGAGTTTGCCTACAACGACAACTATCTTTTGAGTATTGAGATATCACTATATGAGGGTTGTTTATGGTAGACCTTATCGTATACCACTTTGTTGAACCAAAGTGAGGGAGCGACATGAGTTAGAACCAGCAATGGTTCAAGAGACGGTAGAGCAAATGGAAATGCCCAAAGCTTGGGTTAGGAAGCCCATAACCGTCAGAGGAGTTATGCAGCTAAGCGCCGCAAGGATTTGAAGTTACATATGGGCAATCTAGTGTACCTGTAAATAAATACGTTTCAGGGAGGATCTAAGACTCAGAAGCTAAAGCAACTTAAACCAAGGTACATAGGACTGTATTCCTCGGTGGAGCGAATTGGAGCAGTTGATTGCAGTTATTTTGTCAGCAGAGTATCAGCCCTCCATGACTTGGTTCATATGACAGCATTGCAAAAGTTGAGAAGCTGCCAGAATTATTTTGCAGTAGACGTCAAGTGATTTCAGAAAGATTTTATGGACCTTTGGAAATTTTGGATCACCAAGTGAAAGTAATTCAGGGAAGGTCGACCGTGTTTGTCCGAGTTTGTTGGGAGAGAGATAAAATTCAGGAGGAGCCCTGAAAGGCCGAACGAGGATTAGTATTCGAGGTTTTGCTACGATGACATTGGGCATGTCGCTTATGACTTGAATTCGGGGACGAATTCCTTGTAAGTGGAGGAGAATTGTAACGATCCGAATTTCGGTCTCGAAATTTTGTTAGCCGGCTAAAGTCCAAGCAATACGCGAAGTCCAAAATGTTTGTCTATAAATACCCCATCCTCATTGTTTTCTCCTCCTACACAACAAGAAAAAAAAATCAGAAAGAAAAAGAAAGAAGAAAAGAGAGAGAGAGAGAGAGAGAGAAAAATCAAGAACAAGAAAAGATGGGAAACTTTTGTAGTGGAGCCACCTGAGATCGTCGCCGGAGCTACCACACACAGAGTCGACGTTGAGCCTCATAAGCTTTGTTTTCGTCCATTCAGTAAATCGGCCATATCTTCCTAACCGTTGAGAATATCGCACATACAAAGCCACCAACGTGTTCCTCTCGTCGAGACAAATCCGTAGACACCGACCACACCGCAATCGGAGTCCGGACGAAGCCGCTAGAGCCTACGGAAGTTTTGCATCTGCGCATGAGTTACACGCGCCGCCGCTGGAAATCGTCGCCGCCACTTTCGCCGCCGTTCCACCGCCAGACCGTCATCAGACCATCACCAGACCATCGCCGGGCCGCCGCTTCGCCGCTGCCGGAACGCCACTGAACCGCTGTGACTCGCCGCCGCCGGCCGCCGTGACTCGCCGGTGACTCAGTGAGTCAACTAGTTGACCGGTTTAAATTGAATTCGAAATCGGTTAGGGTTAACCGGTTGGTTAGGTCAAATTGATTTCTGGTCAAGGGTTGACCGGATTGACCTTTGACTAGCGAGTTGACTTTTCCATAGACCTTTACCAGACCCGTTTTAAGCCGTTCGAAAGGCGTTCTGACTCGAATGTTCGCCCTGGTTTCAGATTTAGAGTCTATTTGAGCAGCTGGAGTTCATAGATACCACTTCTCTTCATTTCTAAGGTGAGGGCTACTCCGTTAAATCCTGAGATAGTTTAGTACTAACGTTATGGAAAGTTTAGTTTCGAAACGTGATCCGTCTCTGTGAATCGAGTCTGTTTGAGAGTCTTGCTTGTTCATTATTGATATTGATTGTTAAACCGGAAATAGGATAATAGAAGATTCAACGGTTGTGTGAAATGGTTGATGTTAAGGACTGTTATATATATGTATATATATAGTTATATAGTTGGGACTATGTGACGAGTGCGGGGGTTTAGAGATGTCTGAGCTAGCGATGCAGATGTTTGGTGTTGTGCGGGGGCCCAGAGACGTCTGTGCTAACGACGCAGATGATGTTAGTGCGGGGGTACAGTGAGGTACCAGCGACGCAGATCGCGTTTGTGTGGGGGTACAAAGACATTTGTACTATCGACGCAGCGGGTGGTTGTGCGGGGGTACAGTGACAGACTGTACTAGCGACGCAGCTGGTATGTATATCCTTATGAGGAGATGCGTGGTGCAGAAAATAGCTATGTACTATAAGCGCATGGGTTGTAACGGCTAGTCCTCTAGCCGCATATTGATTGTTTTGTGTGGTGTAATAAGCACCGTGTTTGTTTCATGCTAGAGCTAGGCCTACATAGTTGTAGTGCTATAAACTGAGTCAGTGGTTTGCGGTTTAGCATCTCATACCTCGCTGGGCAACTCTCATGTTGCTCACCCCTCCTTCTTTCCCCCTTTCAGGTGAGACCGACGAGCAAGAGTGATTATCGGACCGGTGCTATTGGGCTTTTGGGCTTCTATCGCTATTATCGCTTTTATTGCTTTTATCGCTTTTATCGTTATCGAGATTTTAGGCCTTTGGGCTTTTATCGTTTATGTTATTTCCTATTTCAGACCTTCAGATTCATGTTATCTTTATATTTTGGACTTATGTTGTTATCTATATTTTGGATGTTATTTTATATTATGGATTTCTCGCACGGATGTTGACTTTTAAGTATTTGTAAATGGAGATTTCAGAGCGATTTATTTATCGTAACATTTTATTATGTAAATCGAGGTGTTACAATTTTGGTATTAGAGCGATTTATTAATCGTAATATTTTACTATGTAAATCGGGGTATCACAGTTTTTTCATTTATATGAGTATTATTTTGTTAATGAAATTTTTAGAAAACCATGTTGTTATTAAATAACCATGTGGAATTTGACGAACTCACCCACATCGTGGTGGTCTAATGGTCTCCACTAGGGGAGGAGTTTCCATGTTAGTTCATACCATGTATCGACTCCCCTCTAGTGCGAGATTATTAGTCTCGCATGTGACCATTGAACGATTTACATGAGGGAATCACCAGCTTTCCAGAATCGCATTTCCGCAGAAATGTCATTAACGGCTAGTTAAGTCCTATATGGTGTCTGGATACTCTAGTCATCAAAACAAAAATTGACGAACTCACGTTTGAAGCCACCAATCAATGTTTCAGGGGAATGTTTCACTGGTGACGAACATATATATGTGTGTGTAGATCTTAGATGTAACATCCCATTTGCAAACTCTAAAATGAGTATTCTCCTTGATCGAATTTTGTTTTCTTTTATACTAATTTTAAAATTGATTCTCGTTTGTTCATTCATATCCACCGCAACCTGATATCACTCAAATTATCCTAAAGAGTGATTTATACTCTCTCAAATAAGAGGTCGAGTTATAGTACTTAGGGATCGAATCCACAGAAAGCTAGGGCACACAATAGACTATAAAAATCAAGATTAAGCTAGGCAAACAGTTTATAAAGCAGTAAATCAGTGAAAGCAAGATGAACAAAGTAGTTGTTCGATTGGTTGATTGAGGTTGTAAACAATTAGGAGAAATAGCTAGACCTAGAGATTTATCAATCAAGAGATTCAAAACTAAAATTCAAGGATGCTAATGGTTTATAGATCAATTCTAGAACTAGATTTTAATAAGTAAGCAATCCAGCTTTCGCATGCAATTGCTAATCAGATATCTAAGTCCAGTCTCAGCTATCGCTTGTTGACTTGGAGCGAGCGTCGATCGATGCTATGGCCTGAGCGTCGATCGATGCTTCCTTAGACAAGCATTAACGACATAATCTATTAAGTTCAACTAGATTCTTAGACCAACTCTCGTATGCGCCTAGGTATCTAATCCAGCAGCGTTCGGGTTCCGATAATTGATTGCACTTTCGTGCCTCTCAACTATCCTATGATTCTAGGTTCAAATAATTAGTCACACTGTCGTGCTATTCTAACTATTCCAGATCCTAGTATTACAAATCACCCTGGTGTAGAGATCTATAGATAATCTAGCAATCCTAATTTATTATCAGTTTGACATTAAGCTCATGAAATCCCTAAATCTAACAAGATGAATTACTCAGACATGCAAGCCATAACACAAATCATAGTCTGAATAATATAATAGATAAGAAATCAATAATAAAACCAATGGAGTTCCAATCAATCTCTGAAGGAGAATTGATCGAAGGAGAATTGATCTTCTCTCCAAACCTAAGAGAAAACAATAGAATAGGATAATAGAAAGCTTGTTGTCGTCAACAATGGCTTAGAAATACATAAATAGGGTTTCTGGTCGTCCATGGGTATTTTGGTAACTTGGTGTGGCTTCTGGGCTTCAAACGGTCTTGAAATATGCTTGGCCCACGTTCTGGCATCACTGTCGATCGATACCAATGTTGTGTTATCGATCGACAGTCTTTCATCTCCTCGACAGCTTCTTCTTGCGAGGCAGACTGACCACTCTTCAGTAAAACAGTCATAACTTCTGCTACAGGATGCTGATTGACCTTAAACCGGTGGCATTGGAAAGCTAACGCAAATTTCTATCTTTTATATAAAGATGGGCTCAATTTAACAATGAGAAGGTCTCCATGCATAGCTAGACATCTGACACATCTGTGCAGCTCTACACTCAAAAGGCTCCAAAAGACACCAAAATCACCACATTCCTCCAAATCGTCCCTGAACCTGTAAATACTCTATATAGTAGTAAATATTTATTAAAACACTTATAGACATGGTCTATCAACTCCCCCAGATTTACCCTTTTGTTTGTCCTCAAGTAAAACAGACATGCAGTCTCTCTAAAAGAGGTTTGAAAACAGTAGGGACTCACATGATTTAAAACTTAGAATCATCACCTCTGCAATATTGCAATACACATCTAAGAAGTCATAATCACAAAAGCACATTATACCATATCATAGCTTAGCAACCAAATTCACCTAGCCAAGAACTTAGAAAATCATGTCTGACATTCCCCTCTACCAACCTCATTTTTTAACATAAATAAAAGTGCAGGCTTTACCTTGGGAGTATCGATCACAAGATGCAAGGATTTTCAAACAAGTATTTGGCTCTGCAGGTAAAAGTTAGTTCATATCTTTTCTCTCTACTAATTTCTCTCTTTAGCCAAAGTTTGCTTCCATTGCAAGATCATTGACCAATATTGGACATGCTTCCATGAATCAAGCCTTAATGGTGGTTGCCACCAAGTCCTGTTCACTGCTTTTTGACATATATCCAAGAATTCATGTGAATCGAAACTTGATGATTGCCGCCACCGAGTCCTGTTCGAATTTTTTTTGTTGGAATCCTTATGAAGCAAGCCTTAATGGTTGTAGCCACCAAGTCATGTTCGGATTCCACCTAACTAACACCTATTATATATATATATATATATTTTTTTTTTTTTTGAAAATAAATATCTCTACCTATAAATCTATAGTTGAAATAGAGAGAGAAAAGGTAATAAATCTACACAATGCTTTACCTTCCAGACTTGTTTGAAGAATCCGATCCCAAGTATACCAAGCCCCAAGACAAGCAGTTGTGTCAGGTTTAGTGTTAGAGGTCAGCTTTGGTTCCTTCAAACAATCTCAGCAAATGTGAATAGTTGACAGGTTGATCCACTTTAGTATCTTTAGTACTATCTGCAATAAGTAAGTCTAAAATGATGCTAAAAAGTGGTTAGATAACAAGCAAAAATCTAATAAGTTCATTATCCCCTTCTTGACTCAATAAAACTCTTTTGAAAACATTTTTATAAGACTCATGAACACACTAATATCAGTAAACATCCCCCAGACTTAAGTTACACTGTCCCCAGTGTATATCTAGTCGGAGTTATGGTGATAACATAAACATAAGTACACAGTTTAACGAGTAAGAACGATAACTTGACCGGGTTAAGTGTCGATCGATGGAAAGGAGTTACCATCGGTCGCTGCAGATGTTGTACTGTCGATCGATATCGACATGCTCTCATCGGTCGATATGCTGGGCAATCGTCTACTCGGATCTTTTTTTTTATACCTAACTAAAACACAATATTAGTAGAACCTCCCACAGACTTAAACAACATTGTCACCAGTGTTATACAGTCTAAGATCAGTGGGGAAATAAATCATAAGGACAATATTTAACAAGGAAAA
>NC_027754.1:8805586-8811685 GCF_000695525.1 Brassica oleracea var. oleracea | reverse complement strand
GATCCTCGTGCAAACTCGTCTTCCTCAGATTTTTTTTTTTGGACCTGCAATAAATAAAAACTTTAATCAGTAACAATCTAAACTAAACTGAAAGAAATTATCTAATAGTGGGTTGCCTCCCACTCAGCGCTTTGCTATAGTCATTTAGCTTTGACTTTGGAGATGTGATTTAGTCTGGATGAGCATGAGAACTTGCTCCAGAACAAGTCTCAGTGTCTCTCTTTCTCATCTTGTTAATGCAGTTGATAAAAGCTCTTGCAAAAGCTTCCCCTTTCTCTTTCAGTTCTGGATCACATAGCACTCTGGCCTTGGTAAAGGATTCAGAACCTCCTCTGCAGCGCACTCTATACTCAAGACTACCGTCTTGCCATTGCAAAGGAACTATTGTTAGGGAATCTGCATCTGCATTCCTTTTCTTTTTCTTCTTTCTATTCTTGTTCCTTCCCCCAGACTTAGACTTCTCAGTCTCGGGTTGTTCTGAAACTCGGAGGGCATCGACCGATGCTGAAGGCTTCGTGTCGATCGATTCTGAAGACTGAGAGTCGTCAGATTCTGAAGGCTTATTGTCGATCGATTCTGAGGATTGGAAGTCAATCGATGCTAAAGTTCTAAAGTCGACTGACGCTGATTCTGGTATTGTAGGCTCGCGATTTGAATCAGTTGTAGGTCCTGGATCTTCAAACATATCTATGCATGAAATAAGCTCCTCACTTTTCTTCTTTTCCATGGGATCATAGAAGATGGTTTCATCAACATTAGTCAGACACATCTTATTTCTCTTAAGATCACAAACTACCCCTACTGTAGCCATGAAGGCTCTTCCAAAAATAAGTGGAGATGTCTTGCCTGATTTGATATCCATAGCATGAAAGTCCACAAGGATAATGCATTCCCCTATCTCCACCTTAACTTTCTTGATCATGCCTGCTGAGTTTCCTCGGGAGCTATCCACGAATGTGAAACTATCTTTAGAAGGTTCCATCTTTAGTCCTAATAGCCCAGCAGTGTCTATGGCCATGATGTTGACTGCAGATGCAGTATCGCATAGGGCGTTTGGTAAATGGTGGCTATGTATAGAACATGGAATCAGGAACTTTCCAGGATCTTGTTCCTTCTTCAGTGTCCTCTTGGGTTTACGGCTGACTTTGTTGAATAGGAGCTCAATATCCTTATCAGTCTCTCTGCTCTCTGAAGAAATTACCAAGTCTATACTTATGATATGCATCCTCGAAAAACATATCCTTAGGAACCCTCTTCACCCTCTTGTGAAATCCTTCAAGTTCCTCTTTGTTAACTTCTAGCCTGAGGTGTTTGGGAATATAGGGTTTCCTAGATTTAACTCTCTTCTCAACTGGAATTTTGTTCTTTCGTTGCCTGCTTTCCCATGGCAAGTTCATATCCGTCTGTTTGGTGTCGATCGATACATGATAGATGTCGTTGATCGATACCTGGTAGATATCGTAGATCGACACTCTCAACGAAAGAGGTTTCAGCTAGGGTTTGCTTTTGCTCTCGTGCTTCTGCAGATTGCTGACTTATCTTCTTTGTTGTCTTCAATCAAATTGATGTCTGAGATGGATTTCGAGAGGCCTTCAAGCGGTGTGCATCAAGATCTGGTAAACGTACTCGGTATGGTATTGGCGGTTGTCGATCGCTCCTCTTCTGTTCTTGTCAATCGATGTTCCCATGTTGTTGTCGATCGAGTACATTGTGTTGTTGTCGATCAATGTTGTCCCTTTTAACTCGAGCTAGGGTGGGAGGATGCGGGTGTCGAGCGGCAAAATCTGAGTGGCTCTAAATTCGAACAGTTTTGTCCGATCCCAAAAGTGGTGTCGATCGGTGATCAGCTGATGATGTCGATCGGTGCTCAGCTGTTGATGTCGGTCGACACCAGTACGAGCTGCCTATGGACATGCAGCTTTCGACTAGGAAAGCATCTTCTTCTAGTTTTTCCTGCTTGAGCACTTCCCCAAAGTCATCATCTGATATGGCATTAACCTGGTGCCTCTCACTTTCCACAGCTTTACCTTTGACCAGAGCTTCTTGCTTCTTCACAGCTTCTGCGGTCTGAGAAACATGGGCATCTAGCATCATGACATGGGCATCTAAGGTTTCAAGTTTTCCATTCAACTCCTTGTAGAGAACATCCAACCTCATATTTAAGTATGCACTCGTCTTCTGCTGAATTTTCAGGACCTTCTCTATCATAGATTCCATCTTTTCTATATAGCCCTGATCCTCATCCTTATCTACAACATGTTCTACCAACAAGACTTCATGTACAGAACCAATCTCAGCCTCAACAATCTAGTCACTATCCATTGCAGATGATTTTATCCTGTGCATATCCATATTTTTGGAACTCTTGCTAGACATCAAGTTCTCAATCAGTCTCTTAGCTTCCTATGGGGTCCTTGTCTTGAAGTTTCCTTCGCTTGCAGTATCCAGCATCACATGATATCGCACATAAATACCCTTGCAGAATTTTTTCAACAGCTGAATCTCCGTAAAACCATGATGTGGACAGTCCCTTTGGTATCTCATAAACCTTTCCCATGAGCTTTTGAAAGCTTATGTAGGTCCCTGAGAGAATGTCGAAATTTTATCTCTCATCTCTTCAGCCCTTGCATCATCTAAAAATTCAGTCATAAACGCAGTCCTGACATCATTCCATGTAGTGAGAGATCCTGGTGGTAGGCATCTCAACCAATTTTTAGCATTCCCACAGAGAGAATATTTGAACAGTTTGCAGAAGATGTAGTCTTCGGTTGCTTCATCCTACTGGATGCCAGACACAAAGTCTTCGAGTGTCTCAATATGGTCCAGAGGATTTTCATTAGGAAGACCACGATAAGGGTGCTGACCCACATGAGACAAGTGTGTGTGGTGAATTTGAAATCCCTGGATTTCTAGAGGTCGAATCGCAGATATGTTGGTGTACAACTGACTAGGCCTGGTCAAATCTGCTAATGATCTCTGAAGAGGAACTTTATCCTCGGTGGCAGCAGATGGCTCAAGGATTTCAGTTCCTTGTCCATCTATCTTCTGACCTGCTGCATTACACAGATGACCTTCAGGGTCATGCAGGTCTCCATTCTCGTCCCTCTGTAGCACAAGTATCGCGACCATGTCTGCTCGCGGATTGGTATCGATCAATGTTCGAGTTGAACTGTCGATCATTGTTCTGTCACAAGTGTCTATCGACGTAGTAGGGGTGGTGTCGATCGACGTAGTAGAGGTAGTATCGATCGACGTAGTAGAGGTAGTGTCGATCGATGATGTGTGTTTTTCTTTGCTGATCGAGCGTTCCAAACGTGTTGGGTCTGAGAAGAAAAGTAATTCCTCCTTGCTGCTTCTGGTACTGATAGGCATGTACCTGAAAGACAAGAAATATTTTTATGTAAGTAACTATGACAATAGATAAAACCTAGACTAAACCTATTAATCAAGTCTGATGGCGATCAAAGCTCCCCGGCAACGGCGCCAAATTTGATATCACTCAAATTACCCTAAGGAGTGATTTATACTCTCTCAAATAAGAAGTCGAGTTGTAATACTTAGGGATCGAATCTACACAGAGCTAGGGCACACAATAGACTATAGAAATCAAGATTAAGCTAGGCAAACAGTTTATAAAGCAGTAAATCAATGAAAGTAAGATGAACAAAGTAGTTGTTCGATTGGTTGATTGAGGTTGTAAACAATTAGGAGAAATAGCTAGACCTATAGATTTATCAATCAAGAGATTCAAAACTAAAATTCGAGGATGCTAATGGTTTATAGATCAATTCTAGAACTAGATTTTAATAAGTAAGCAATCCAGCTTTCGCAAGCAATTGCTAATCAGATGTCTAAGTCCAGTCTCAGCTATCTCTTGTTGACTTGGAGCGAGAGTCGAACGATGCTATGGTCTGAGCGTCGATCGATGCTATGGTCTGAGCGTCGATCGATGCTTCCTTAGACAAGCATTAACGACCTAATCTATTAAGTTCAGCTAGATTCCTAGACCAACTCTCGTATGCGCCTAGGTATCAAATCCAGCAGAGTTCGGGTTCCGTTAATTGATTGCACTTTCGTACCTCTCAACTATCCTATGATTCTAGGTTCAAATAATTAGTCACACTGTCGTGCTATTCTAACTATTTCAGATCCTAGTATTACAAATCACTGTGGTGTAGAGATCTATAGATAATCTAGCAATCCTAATTTATTATCAGTTTGACATTAAGCTCATGAAATCCCTAAACCTAACAAGATGAATTACTCAGACATGCAAGCAATAACACAAATCATAGTCTGAATAATATAATAGATAAGAAATCAATGATAAAACCAATGAAGTTCCAATAAATCTCTGAAGGAGAATTGATCTTCTTTCCAAACCTAAGAGAAAATAATAGAATAGGATAATAGAAAGCTTGTCGTCGTCAACAGTGGCTTAGAAATACACAAATAGGGTTTCTGGTCGTCCATGGATATTTTGGTAACTTGGTGTGGCTTCTGGGCTTCAAACGGTCTTGAAATATGCTTGGCCCACGTTCTGGCATCACTGTCGATCAACACCAATGCTGTGTTATCGATCGACAGTCTTTCATCTCCTCGACAGCTTCTTCTTGCGAGGCAGACTGACCACTCTTCAATAAAACATGCATAACTTCTGCTACAGGATGTTGATTGACCTCAAACCAGTGGAAATGGAAATCTAACTCAAAGCTCTATCTTGTGTCAAAATATGGGCTAAATCTAGCGGTGGAGAGGTCTCCATACATAGCTAGAAATCTGACACGTCTGTGCAGCTCTGCACTCAAAAGGCTCCAAAAGACACCAAAATCACCACATACCTCCAAATCGTCTCTGAACCTGTAAATACTCTAAATAGACTCTATATAGTAGTAAATATATATTAAAACACTTTTAGCCATGGGCAAAAAGTGGATAAAATCCATGGTCTATCACAACCACACACAAACAACTCTTTTCAAACATTTTATTGGATCGGCGAGCTATTTTTCTTATGAGATTCACCACCAGATATTGTTTAAAATATTAAAAATTATCTATCATTATTCAAAAATACACTTAATCAAAATACCTTAACATTTTAGATTTATTGTTTACTAATTATTTTTCAAGCTTTAGTATTTAGAGGGTAGAGTTGAGTTTAAATACTTCTATAAATGTTTTATAAATTTTTTAAAACGTTTAAAAATTATTTAGAAGAATTAATTTAATATTTGTAATCACAAATTTAAATTATTTTTGAAAATAGTTGTCCTTTAAAACATAAATTTGAAAATAATATCAAATATTTGATAAAATTGAAATACAAACAAAAATCATCAAACAATTGAAATTAGATTTATTCGATCTGCTCAATAGCATCCATCGAAATGCACAGGCAGCCCAACCACTATAGTCTTTACTCATTTCGTAAGGAACGAACATTTAACTAATTTTCAAATGAAGTAACAAACTTTCTTTCTAAGGAAATATTTTCTTTTCTTTAACACACTTGTAATCCAATTTACATAACTATCTAGAGAAAATGCCTTAGATAACACCAAATTAAGTTTTTGTCCCCAAACTAGCACTCAAAATCTAAAATCACAAAAATAAGTTTCATTAAAAGGGATCATTTACTCTTACGCCCTCTCCTTTGATTAATTAAAAAAAAAATCGAAAATCTAATCGTCGGAAACAATCCCGTCGTGTTCATCTTCCTCGTCCTTCACCTACGATGGATTACCATTGCTCCACCGTGTTTCTTTCCGTCGTCATCAGATCTACCGTCTTCAGGTCAGCACATCCGTCGTCATCAGATTCGTTGTGGCTGTCATCAGGTTCGTCGTTGTTGTCCCCGAGCTATGGATGCTGGTGTTAAGTTACATGACGCAGACTTTGGATTGCAGATATCAGCTTTGTGGTGATGTATCTAGAAGCCGTGCCTCCGATCGGGTTCATCCTCTCTCTCGTTTCCCTCTTATCTCCAAATCGTTTTGCAATGTCCTGTGTAGAGAATTATGAATCCGAATCACTGAGATATTTATTCTCTAGGTATAAATCGTGTGTTCGATCACCGATCAGATGATTGTGGTTTTT
>NC_027754.1:8803336-8805446 GCF_000695525.1 Brassica oleracea var. oleracea | reverse complement strand
ATTCAAAAGACACGATCTGGTCCTGTTCAACAAGCTCTCAAAGCTCGTGCTATGAGGCTTCTCAAGCAGAAGAAAATGTAAGGGATTCATTAGGTTTACAGCTAGCTCTGTTCATTAGCTATTGTTGATCAATTACATTACTTTCTTATCAGGTATGAAGGACAACGCGACATGCTTTATAATCAGACATTCAATCTCGATCAAGTCTCTTTCGCTGCTGAAGGTCTCAAAGATGCTCAACAAACTGTAATGCATATCTATCTTTGTTTCTAAGCTATTGTCCACGTCTAGGTCATATATGTGAGCTCGTCTGCCATGGGGATCTCCGTCTGTGAACAATTCAGAGTTTTGGTCACCATCATCAGCAGGGACGCAACTTCTTAAGGAAGGAACACCATTTTCTTATAATGCTGGAAACTTATCCTCTTCCAAGGTACATCAGAAAGGTTTCTAATATATTATGCATTGCAGTGCAAACTTTTGTGTGATGCTAATTCTAGTTTTCCAATAGAAAGTTTGCATACCAGCATGTATTTCTAATGGCTCTCTCAGAGTTATGGCTCTCTCAGATTTTAGCATGCGTCTTTATTCACTGTTGTATTTGGCCAAGCAGGACTTTGAGTAGGAACAAACTTAACGGGACTATCCCTGTGTCACTCACTGGTCTTCCAAACCTGATAAATCTGTAAGTTACTGCTCTCTCTGTCTGTGATCCCCTTCTTTTTTTGGAAGCTCCTCTTTCTTAATCAATTTGAAACTATGTTTTTACAGTCTTCTTGATTCCAATAATCTCAATGGCCAGATTCCTCAAACTCTATTTCAGATCCCAAAATACAAGTACGTACCACTACTTTATGTTAAATCTGTTTTTCTTTAGCAGTGATCTGATATGGTTTTATCAACTTTAGTTTCACAGGAAACAACTTGAATTGTGGTGTTGGTCAACCTCACCCTTGTGTATCTGAGGTTGTCCGTTCAGGTAACTACATTACTGTGCGCCATTGCTTGAACCATATCTTCTTTACTTCCAACAGATTCAAAAGTATTAAAGTTTTCTAATTTATTTCTGCTGATGGCGTCTTGTCTGTGGTGAATAGGTTATTCAAGCAAGCAAAAGCATTATTGCTGGAGTTGTTGCCGGAGTTACTGTCCTCCTCTTTGGAATCTTAGTGTTCTTGTTCTGCAGGGATAGACATAAAGGATACAAACGTGATGTGTTCGTGGATGTTGCAGGTTGGTTCGTGGATGTTGCAGCTGTACCACCTCAAATCAGTTTGGTCTGTTTTGTGTTGTGGTTTGTTTGAACTTTAGATAGTGGTGCTGCTCAGAACATCAACATCAGAACCAGAATGAATTTAAAAAGTTTTACAAAGTATTAATCTATATTTGCTGTCAAGATTTGCTTACTGATCATCATCACTCAGAAAGAGAAAAAGGATCAATGATCGTTTTCAAGCAGTAAAAGAAAGAGACATGGACAAGTCACCCACCTCAATCGTTTGATTTGGTAGTGGCTTTAACTAAAAATCAACGTGATCTCTATGCATATTTAAACTATATCTCAATAATGTTCTCATTATATGGCGGCAATATTTAATCCTTTGTGTGATGAGTGCTTTTGTTGGTTAATAAAGAAAATAGCATTAGATGTGACAAGTTTTATCCTAAGTCTTTGTTATATACTTTTAATTCCCTAACCTGTAAAGTACTATTGGAAAGTAATTGAGATTATCTTCTTTTTCATGTATGTGATTCATCTTTTTGGTCATGTAGACACTATCTCTTGATAGAATTATTGAAAATGTTTCAAGCTATCTCATTTTAATGTTCTCCGTTTGATATATGTTCTCTATTTTGTAGACAACTAACTATATTTGATGATTTCTATAGCCAATGAATTTTCTTATAGATTTTGATTATGTTTTTTTTTTGGAAGATTAAGTTCCAATTTAGGATAGCCATCCTGAACAAGGATTGTCTAATATTCCTTACACGCTTTTGATTCTCTTCGACAACAGATTTATGCAAGAAAACACACTCATTTTATTTTTCTTGAAACCCACCCTGAAAGTGCCAAAAGATATCCTATATAACATATGTGTTTTATAAT
>NC_027754.1:8795662-8802307 GCF_000695525.1 Brassica oleracea var. oleracea | reverse complement strand
TGTTTTATAATTATACCACATTTAACACTTTCTTGATAGAATTATTGAAAATGCTTCAACCTATCATATTTTAATGTTTTCTGTTTGATATGTGTTCTCTATTTTGTACACATCTAACTCTATTTTGGTGATTTCTATAGCCAATGAATTTTCTTATAGATTTTGATTATGTTTTTCTTTTTTTTTTTGAAAATTAAATTTCAAATTAGGATAGCCATCCTGAACAAGGATTGTCTAACATTCCTTACACGCTTTTGATTCTCTTCGAAAACAGACTTATGCAAGAAAACACACTCATTTTATTTTTCAAGAAACCCATTCCGAAAGTGCCAAAAGATATCCTATATAACATATGTGTTTTATAATTATACCACATTTAACACTTTCTTGATAGAATTATTGAAAATGCTTCAACCTATCATATTTTAATGTTTTCTGTTTGATATGTGTTCTCTATTTTGTACACATCTAACTATATTTTGGTGATTTCTATAGCCAATGAATTTTCTTATAGATTTTTATTATGTTTTTTTTAGGAAGATTAAGTTTCAAATTAGGATAGCCATACTGAACAAGGATTGTCTAACATTCCTTACACGCTTTTGATTCTCTTCGAAAACAGACTTATGCAAGAAAACACACTCATTTTATTTTTCAAGAAACCCATTCCGAAAGTGCCAAAAGATATCCTATATAACATATTTGTTTTATAATTATACCACATTTAACACTTTCTTGATAGAATTATTGAAAATGCTTCAACCTATCATATTTTAATGTTTTCTGTTTGATATGTGTTCTCTATTTTGTAGACAACTAACTCTATTTTGGTGATTTATATAGCCAATGAATTTTCTTATAGATTTTGATTATGTTTTTCTTTTTTTTTTTGAAAATTAAATTTCAAATTAGGATAGCCATCCTGAACAAGGATTGTCTAACATTCCTTACACGCTTTTGATTCTCTTCGAAAACAGACTTATGCAAGAAAACACACTCATTTTATTTTTCAAGAAACCCATTCCGAAAGTGCCAAAAGATATCCTATATAACATATGTGTTTTATAATTATACCACATTTAACACTTTCTTGATAGAATTATTGAAAATGTTTCAAGCTATCCTATTTTAATGTTCTCTGTTTGATATGTGTTCTCTATTTTGTACACATCTAACTCTATTTTGGTGATTTCTATAGCCAATGAATATTCTTATATATTTTGATTATGTTTTTCTTTTTTTTTTGAAAATTAAATTCCAAATTAGGATAACCATCCTGAACAAGGATTGTCTAACATTCCATACACGCTTTTGATTCTCTTCGAAAACAGACTTATGCAAGAAAACACACTCATTTTATTTTTCTAGAAACTCATTCCGAAAGTGCCAAAAGATATCCTATATATATATATATATATGTGTTTTATAATTATACCACATTTAACACTTTCTTGATAGAATTATTGAAAATGCTTCAAACTATCTTATTTTAATGTTCTCTGTTGGATATGTGTTCTCTATTTTGTAGACAACTAACTCTATTTTGGTGATTTCTATAGCCAATGAATTTTCTTATAGATTTTGATTATGTTTTTTTTTTTTTTTGAAAATTAAATTCTAAATTAGGATAGCCATCCTGAACAAGGATTGTCTAACATTCCTTACACGCTTTTGATTCTCTTCGAAAACAGACTTATGCAAGAAAACACACTCATTTTATTTTTCTAGAAACTCATTCTGAAAGTGCCAAAAAATATCCTATATAACATATGTGTTTTATAATTATACCACATTTAACACTTTCTCGATAGAATTATTGAAAATGTTGCAAGCTATCATATTTTAATGTTCTTTGTTTAATATGTGTTCTCTATTTTGTACAATCTTGGTGTCCACAACGGTTCCTGACAAACATTTTTTATGATAAAAGAGTTATGATACAAAAATTGAGTCGTAGTGTGACTGATGCAGAAGATAAAACGTATCCTCTTTACCTGCATGAACATTTTCATGACCCTTAGCTTGAAACAACTTGGTGTGGTGTCTTTTCTGAGCCACAATGACAATGAACTTTGGCACATCGGTCTCACCAAGACGTTGATACGCCAGCATTGCGTTAAATAAGCAAACTGTTCAATATAATACTTTCACTAGAAACATAATTTGATAGAAGCCAGATCTGGCCAAGGAACTTTGAAACACGACCTTTATAATCTGATCCACCACAATGTTTAAGACTTGGTTGAACTGTTATTCACTTACTCCATCCCTAACCAATACGCCCATGATTGTGTAAGAACATTTTTTAGATACTGGAGGTTAAACAACAAAATAAACGACACAGTTTTCTGCTAGTACCTGAATATGATAATCTGCTTAGGCTTTCGTGCATTGCTTGTCTTGAAAAATTCCACAAACAATTCGCTGTTGGAAACAGAAATTTGGCCAGAGCAAAAGAGAAGACACTTAAATATCTTGTGATAATTGGTTGCTTCCTGATTTAACAAAAAATCGAGCTGACTAAATAGCATCCACTTACTTCATGATACCGGTTGTCTCCGTTCACAGGGTCGTCAACTGGTTGGAAGAGCGAATCAATCATTTCCAGTTTTGGTGACTGACTTCTCACAGCTGCCAGTTTTTTGAACCAACAACCTTACAGCACAAGCTGAGACATGAAAAGTAAACAGACGAGGAATCAGATCCTATTGGAACCAGACACAACGGCAAATAAAGGACAAGCAAAGTAAGAATAAAGCAATACCGCTGCTACTGAAGGAACATTTGCATGACCTGGAGACCCATGAGATACATCCATACCCATGATTAAGGTGGGAATTTTGTTAATCAATGGGATGCTGGAAGAGCACTCTACTCCCAACAGAGAATTGATTCCACCAAGCTAGATTAAGACAGTAAAAGAAGTTAAAGAGAACACTACATTATATGCAAATCCTATAAAAACCGAAGGAAGAATACCAACAGAGACACATTGTTGGGTGATGTAGAAACTGAAATCACCTGTGCTGCGGTTGCGTAGGACGGCGTAGACACGGTGTTGGGTGATGCCTAGCTGAGATCGCCTCTTGTAGAGGTTAGACGAGGCGGTGAGATTCCTGAAACTCTTGGAGACGAGGGAGAGTGTCGGGGAGTGGCTTCTGGGCATGGGAGCGACGATGTCAATGGCGAGGTCGTCGGGGAGTGAATGAATCAGACGATGTCAACGGCGAGGTCACCGCCGTCGCGTCGCGTCGAGAAGAAGAATCACTGTGCTTGGCGTGAGAGAGAGGTTGTTCTGATTTATTTTATTTTTTTTGTTTGTTTAATTAATTTTAAAAGAAGGTATTAGAAACATTTTGTCTATTGAATGTCATTTATGTGACTTTCTCCTTCTGGTGCTAATTTGGAGACAAAAACTTCAAAAGTGCTATTATGGAGAATTATCCAACTATCTATATGAAATTCCTTTATTAATATCTTGACGTAAAGTTTCACACGCAAGTCAGATAAGTTCGAAGGATATAGATAGTTTGATATCTTTATATTTAAATGGTACAATTGAGGGCAATTCTTTTAAATAGTCTATTTTTAAGTTTTTATCACCGGCCGTCAAAAGAAAAAGAGAGAAAGTCAAAAGAAAAAGAGAGATTTTTTTTTAGTTTCAAGCCGATGGCCGGAGGCTTCTATAGCTCCGGCATCGGCTTGTTTGATTCGCTTTGCTTTTTTTTTCTTTGATTTACTTTATTTTCTATCACTTGATTTGTTTGTTGTCAATTTATTTTAAATCTGATAAAGTTTTTTATTGTTCTTTTGTATGTTTCTTCCAATGGATTTGGTAAAACAAAAACTTCGTTTCAATTGAACCATTTCGAAAAGGTAATTGACAGATCTACTGTGGATAGTCGCGACGGGTCTTACCGGTTTCAGTCGTTGATGATTCTTCATTTGATGGAGATGGAGTTCTTACTGCAAATTATGGTTACTTCGAAAAGCAGCATGAAATTCTATGGAATGGTAATCTCTTTGACTCTATTATTTTGAATAGAGCAATATAAAGAGTTGTCTCGTCTCGGTGACTCCTACTGGAGTATTAAAAAGAGAGCGAAAATCGTTCCCAATTCAGTTTGAAACGTGGTATTTTTGGATTAATTTGAAGATTATCTCCCTTGAGATTCAACTATTCGAAAAGCAAATATGGAGCTTTTATATGAAAAAACTTTGATCATCCACACACAATATAGATTTGTGTTAGTTTACTTTGGATCCCTACTAGTGTATCCCTTTTCTATATTTGTTTTGGTAGTTCTCATTGTTTAGAATTCTTTGCCTAGAAGGGTTAATAATACAATCGACCAAAAAAAGGAAGTTTTTATCACTAAAAGAGATTCCAAGGAGAAAAATAGGCATGAACATTTTATCTAGACCCGAAAATCCGAACTGGAACCAAACCAAAATATCTGACTCGGAATAAAATTTTATAAGTACCTATTTGAGTCTAAAAATACTCTAACCGAAAAAACTGGAACCGAAAAGAACCGACCTGAATAAATCTGAACCCGAAAGAAACCAACCTGAATAAACCCAACTAGGTAAGAACCAATTCATAAAAAATCCTGAACTTACCATATGATTTTTAACCCATAAATTACGAAAAATTGATCTTTTTTAAATCCGATTTCTTGAACGATTTGGTGCAAAGCGCCACGGTTTAGAGCAGTTCAACGTATAATCGCCGAGTAAACGCTCAAACGCGGCACGTTTTAGAAGATGGATATTTAGTAAGTCACTAGGTAGAGATTCACGCTTTGCGTAGGTAAACGTGTATAGAAAATACTGAAATTTGATTTACATATTAGTTCATTATTTCCATTACACATTACATAGAAAATTTACATTTGCTGATTTTTATCATATGCAATATTATGTTTAGTATGACATGAAACATTAAATATTGTATATTCAGCTATTTTTGGATCTTAGTTGTAGAAAATGTAGAATAACATTTTCCCTCTCTCTCGTAGTGTGGGGAAGAATTAATAGGCGAAAAATGATGGGCTGATAAGCTGAAGAAATAATCGTTAGGCCTCAGCAAACAGAATATTAATAACAGAACAAAGCACAGTTAATACATAGCATCTAACTGGTAACCATTATAGGAACATTAAGATTAAGTAAGGAATAAATGCAAATGAATAAAATTATAGGAATGAAAGGGAAGATTATTCCTTATCAATTTTAGTGAGGAACAAATTTATTCTGCATTCCTCTAGAATGAAAGGAATGAGAAGGAATAAAAACGAAAAAATATTCCTTATAAATGGTAAAAAAAATTAGGAATAGTAAAGAATACATTATACCTTTTCATTCCTTGGTCACCAGTTAGACCCTTAAATATGTGGAATTACTAATTCATGTTAATGCATAATATTTAGTATAACTTGGTTAAGATCCGCGTCTTGCGCGAAATGAACATTATACATATAAATTATTTAATGTATATATGTTTTTACATATTATAAAATAATAAATATATATTGAATAATTAAAAGTCAGTAATTATTACATATATAATTAAATTGGTGCAAACATATAAACCAATTTTATTAATCCAAACAATTTTTTTTTTGATAGGATATGTAATTAAATTTAAATCATATTAACATACATAGTACATTTTAATATTAATGTGTATTAAATGATGATTTCTATTCATATAGTTTTTTGATCATTTGTATCTTTAATAGCAAAAACTTTAAATTACTGATAACAAAAAAATTCATTACGGGATTAATAATTTTAGTAATTTTAAATTTTTTAAAAACTAAGTCGTCAATGTTCGTTCAAAGCTTTTATCAAAAAAATTGTACAAAGTAAATTAGATTTGTATTCATTTGTATTTTGTCATAACAAAAATTTTAAACCATGGATCAAAAAATTTGAATGTGAGACTTTTAAAAGTTAGTCTTTTAAAAGTTAGTCGTTTTTAAAAATTCAAAATATAACATATAAAAAAAATCTAAAATTTTATTATATGGTTATTGAAGTTGTTTAATTTATTTTAATAGTTTAAAATTAAACAAATATGATAGAAGATACACTAATTTTATCAAATCTTTATTATTCAAAATCATTAATTACCATATATACTTTAGCCACATTAGGCAATTCTGTAACTTTTATTTAAATAAATAATAAAGAACATCCTCCTATACATTAAAAGAGAAGTCACTTTAGTGATTTCTGCTGACATGTCATTAAAATAGAGCTTCTTAGAAAAATTGTTATAATTCTATTGGTCGATTTTTTGAATTTTATTTTTCATTTATTTTAATCAATCGCTTATGTAGACAAACCCAAAACTATTGTCGATTTCGTTAAGCCCATATATAGCTAGGGGATATAATTATCGATTTAATTTAGCATTGAGCAAGATTTAGAACTAAGACAAATATTAAAAACTTTCCTTATTATTCAAACAGTAAACTTGCGCATGTTGATATCATATTAATTACATTTGCTTAGAAAATATTATAATGTTTCTAATTAGTAGGGGTGGGCGTTCGGGTACCCGTTCGGGTTCGGATCGGGTATTTTGGATTTTCGAGTATTTCGGTATAGAGGTGTAGAACCCGTTCGGGTATTTCT
>NC_027754.1:8793728-8794114 GCF_000695525.1 Brassica oleracea var. oleracea | reverse complement strand
AAGATTTAGAATTAAGACAAATATTAAAAACTTTCCTTATTATTCAAACGGTAAACTTGCGCATGTTGATATCATATTTATTACATTGCTTACAAAATATTTTAATGTTTCTAATTATGTTGTTTGTTTTTAATAACTTACCTTTCTAATATGGATTACTTGTGTAAGTTGAAATCATTAAATATGCAAATGACTTATTGACAAAATTTGTTTTTAATAACTTACATTTCTAATATGGATTACTTGGCAAGTTGAAATCATTAAATATGCAAATCACTTATTTACAATATGGATTACTTGCGCAAGTTGAAATCATTAAATATTATCGATTTAGTTTACCCTTGGGCAAGATTTAGAATTAAGACAAATATTAAAAACTTTCCTTA
>NC_027754.1:8793420-8793644 GCF_000695525.1 Brassica oleracea var. oleracea | reverse complement strand
TTAAAATCATATCATATGCAAATCATTTTTTGACAATACACATTTAATATCTTTCTTTAAACAATATTATTATTTATTGTGCAAAATATTGTGCGTCATTAATATGAGAAATAAATCGACTGTATATATATATGAGACACCCAAGGTTTTAAAATACAAACATTCTCTTTTCATTCTTTAAAGTATTATTCACAAATCTCTCCTCTCATACTATTAAGGTATTA
>NC_027754.1:8792872-8793370 GCF_000695525.1 Brassica oleracea var. oleracea | reverse complement strand
TTGTGCCACCCACTTTGCCTTGGAAGTATTATATGCTACTTGATGAATCGACTGTGCCACCCACTTTCATCGACTCTGCCACCCACTTTACCATGGAAGTATTATAGAAAGATTAACAATGTTTTATTTATTACTTTTAATATTTATAAACTATAAAATACAATGAACAAAATTTTATATAAGATAATTATAATAGTTTTATACTCTACTTGATGAATTGTGTTCGAATATAATTATATAATAACTATTTTAAATATTACAAAATCCAAAAATTTTTGTTAATATTATTTTTAAATTATTTATCGTTGTTTAAAGAATAAATTTATCATAATTTTAAAATAATTTATAAAATGCTTACAAAATGCAAGGCAAAGTTGCACTTTCAAGAGTTAAGTCGAGATCTGGATTAAAAATCCTAATAACTGGTAAAGAAGGAAAGCGGCAGACAAAAATATTGAATGTTGTCTACAAACAAGTTTTTCAGAATATTCCGTAGTC
>NC_027754.1:8790937-8792763 GCF_000695525.1 Brassica oleracea var. oleracea | reverse complement strand
TGATGAGTTAGGAGACCGATGACGGTATGTCAATTTAATATTATTTCATGTTCAATAAAATTTAGAAATTTATAAATCTATCAAATAATGTTAACCCGTCAAATTGCTTATAAAAATTATTTAATTTTTTGCAAGTTTCTAATTGAATTTGTTTTTTTATCGAGAAATGTACTTCATAATGGATATTATTTGTGGATAATATTTTGATTTTTATTATATTTTCTTTTAATATGTCTACATAAATGTATGTTTATTATTTATGGAAAAATAATATTATTCACCTAAAATAAAGAATTACGAAACATATACAATACAATTCTAATTAATGATAATATAAAATCTGTTACTTCTAGAACTATACACTATTTATTCCATTTTTTAAATGAAAGTATCTTCGTAAACACACAAAATATTTTGTGACGTTGCAATTATACATACACACAATATCTGCCTCTTCATACTGAGTTCAAATGTTCTATAGGAACCAAACAATAGCAACTTTTAGAGTAATGTAGGTGAACCAGTTTATATAGGTGTTATCATGTTTTTTTCTGTTTCACAAAGTATGTAAATCTTGTTATAAATCATGGAGTGGATTGCCATTAACTAAGACAAGAGGAGAAAGCCCGTCGGCCACATCAAACCCAACCGTGGCCGCAAGGAGGAGAGAGAGTCGGCCAAAGCCTTAGCCGACTTAGGATATAGATAGTTTCTTTTTCCTATGTTTTAGTAGTTTTCCTATTTCCTCTTGGATAAGGATATGTACACTTTTCTTTTATCTTTATCTTGTAATCCTTATATAAAGGAACCCCCTTGATCATTAATAAGAACACAGAAATATTCAGTCTTCTAAACTCTCTAATTACAACACGTTATCAGCACGATAGACTCCAAAACCCTGAGACAAAACCTAACCTAAAATCCGTCACACATAAACCCTAAATCATGCGCAACTTAAAATCGATCTATCTCTCCAACCCTGAGGAACCAGATGACGAGCCACATATCATATTGAAGCTCTTGACGAGACGAATCCATCAGCGTAAACCGTTCGTCGATACGATCTCAGACGCGCTCTCACTTGCAGAAACAATACGCGGCGCCGTCTTGGTCTTTTGAAACCCTAATCCCGAAGAACCCTAAATTGTTCTTGCTTGCGTTCCGGCTTGCAAACTCCGATCAAGCTCAGCTCCGATCAAGCTCAGCTCAGCTCCGATCAAGCTCAGCTCCAGACGTTCCTTGTCCGTGATCAACGTCCTCAGCCTCAGCACAGCTTGCGTCCAGCTCATACCAAATCCCTGACCAAACACAACCGTCCGCGAGAAGAAACAAGCTCGCGATAGCCGTCGGCAACGCGACCCGATAGGAGCCGACTTGCGCTCGTTCGTCTCAGCTCGTCTCTGATCTTTGGAGGTCTGGTGTCTACAATCTGCAAAACAAGGGTAATCCTAAATTCTGAGAATATGAATTGAACCTGGTTGTTTTGTAAAGATTGAAACCCTAAAATCAGAACTCTAAAGATGAAAGCCATAGGAAAAATAGATTAAATCCTAAAGAGTAAATCGGAGCTCGAATACGTCCGTTCTCCTAAACCATAATTCGAGATTGATCCATTGATCAATTAAAATCAAAGTCTTAATGATTTTGAATCTCAAATCAAATTCCCTTGATCAAAGATCAAAGTTTCGAAAACCCTAAAACCCTAAACTGGAAAATCGGTTTTAATTGTTTGATTTAAAACTTGATTGTTTTATTTGATCACCTAGAAAGATTGCTAGGATTGTTTAAACTCGAATCTGAATTGCTTGACTTGTTTAAACTAAAAA
>NC_027754.1:8787939-8789585 GCF_000695525.1 Brassica oleracea var. oleracea | reverse complement strand
TTATGTGAGCTCTACCAAGAAAGTCTGAAGAACAAGAACCCGGAGGCTCACATGGTTCACGATTCCGGATATGAGGCCGATAATGATTCCGACATTGCTAAAGATGACCAGAAGGACTTTGAGACTTCTGATTGTCTCAAGAACTAAATTTCGATACGACTTGTCTTATTGCTTTATGATTTGCTTTGATGTTTCACGATTTTATATATATAATAAGAATTGATTTTGAATTCATTATCTTGCCTGATCTTACTTGAACATATAAATGATTTTAAAGAGTTGCCTAAAGGGCATAAAACCAAGTAAGAAATCATGAATGGGTATAGTAAGCATAGTAAAGAAACTATGGCTAAGGCATTGCCTTAAAAGGCGTTATACACACCGAAAAGAACATGTGACCCTTTGAAGTTATAATGTATGGTTTCCAAGTAGAAACAATGGGTAAGGAAGGAAACAAGTACATTTAGATTTTAAGAAAAAAAACGCCTAAGACCTTGAAAGAAAGTGGTCAAGACTATACCGATGATCTCTACTGATCAAAACTATGCTACAGATCAGTATGATAAAGAGGCAAGAGATGTGGTAACCATATTGAGATAACACCACGAAATTTTACACTATATGGCATGATAGGATTAGCCATCCTAAAGTCTAAACCTGATGCAAAGATTGAAAAGGCACAGAGTTATCCCGTAAAAGATCTCACGTTGTGAAACATGTACACAAAGGGAAACTCATTAGGCTTAATTGTCCCAAGAACCACGACCTTATAGTATGGTCATGAGGGGGAGAGAGGATAAACCCATGATCAATACTACAAGTTCGTATACCACTATGGTCTAAGACAATGTTATATGGCTCAGTCATTACTCGACCATAAAGGACCATTCCTCGGCTGTAGAGGCCATGATACAAACGGCCAAATCTAAGAGGCCATTACCCGGCTGAATAGAACCATGTTATAAACGACTTGACCGTGACTTGGCCGTGAATTGGCCGTGACTTGGCCGTGAATTGGCCGTGTAGTGCAGGCTTGACCGCACACAATCCATTACATATAAAGGTTCGGCCAAGTAAGCTATTACCTATAAAGGTTCGTCCATGTAAAGCTATTATCCATAAGGATGAGATTATAAAGTCTATAAGCTTGGGGACATTATGAATTTACATGTATAGGATGATAATATGCATCAGGCCATATAAGTGAGCATGGATATTCTCATCTCAGATTGAATTCCGGGTCATTAAAACCAGACAAACCATCTTAGAGATTTTGAATAAACCACCACATACATACATGTGCCGTCTAAAGATGGAACCTCAGAAGAGGATTGGGAATATATAAGAATAGGAATTTCTCCACGAAATCAAAAGGACCGAGAGCCAAAACATGGGTGATCAAATAGTGGTCAGGTACGTATTGCATGAAACAAATGAATCTGAATATTAAAGGAGAAAGATTATAAGCTGGACAAAGAAAAATTAAAAGAATGATAAGAATGGTTTTAACCATCATTGTCTTGGCAAAGATCCTCGGACTAGTGATTATAATTTAAGACGTCCAAAGAAAGATTATATAAAGCTAGCTAATTGAGAAGCTAATCGAAATGCCAGACACTGACCCGAGAAATGACTAACCAGCTTAG
>NC_027754.1:8786984-8787665 GCF_000695525.1 Brassica oleracea var. oleracea | reverse complement strand
AAAGATAAAACGTGGAGGTTCAAAGTATCTAAAAGAGAGATGGGCGTATTGGCCATATACATATACAGAAACGCCATCTGATAAACCAGTGAAATAGGTGGATCTTGTGAGAAGAAAAGAAACCGTGAGAGATGTACATGATGAAAAGGTATTCATGTTTTCCTACTAACCAACATTAGATTATAGCTTGTTACACAAGGTACTCACAGAGATCAAAGGACCAGATTATAAGGAGATAAACTCCTATGTGGTGGATGCTGCTACAGATTTTCGAAATTGAAAATGGTCTGGTCATAAGAAAGAAATTAGATAGAATGATGTAGTAAGCAGCATATGGATCACTGGATAAGATGAAAGAACAGCTTCGTTCCTAAGCTGATTCATGGACTGAAACATAAAGCAACTACATATAGAAATTGATCACACATAATCATTGATCTTGGAGTTGTATAAAAGACAATCCAATACAGTCCATATATTTGAAATTCCTTGTGATTATACTAAACCTAAAAGAGGTTAGTAGGCATAGAATAAATCTATGTGGGTGTCCGACCAAAAGTGTTCGGCCCCCGGCCCTTCAAACTAAAGATGTCCGACTCTGTCCGTCTAAGAGCGTCCGGCTCTTCAGCAAAGAACGTCTGACTCTTCTACTAGACGCGTCCGGCTTTTAAGACTAAAAGG
>NC_027754.1:8770768-8786413 GCF_000695525.1 Brassica oleracea var. oleracea | reverse complement strand
CATCCTATACATACAGGAAATATCACGCACCAAGATGCGTAGAATGTAGAACCTACACTGAGGTTCACATAAGGGGGAGTAGTGCGTGTTGTACTCTTTTTTCTTCATCATGGTTTTGTCCCACTGGGTTTTCCTGATAAGGTTTTAATGAGGCAACATGAAACGTACTACAGAACATGTATGGTTATGGCATCCAAGGGGGAGTGTTATAAATCATGGAGTGGATTGCCATTAACCAAGACAAGAGGAGAAAGCCTGTCGGCCACATCAAGCCCAACCGTGGCCGCAAGGAGGAGAGAGAGTCTGCCAAAGCCTTAGCCGACTTAAGATATAGATAGTTTCTTTTTCCTATGTTTTAATAGTTTTCCTATTTCCTCTTGGATAAGGATATATACACTTTCCTTTTAACATAATTTCATAGTTTTAACAAGAAAATTTATAATTTATAATTTTGGCGGGAAAACATAATATCACAATTTTCATGGAATTCTAAAGTTGTAGCAAGAAAATGTAATTTCACGGTTTTGGCGGAAAACACACAATTTCACGATTTTGGTAGGAAACCGCAATTTCATGGTTTTTGCGGGAAAACGTAAATTTATGGTTTTGGCAGGAAAAAATAATTTTCCGGTTTTAGAGAAAAAATGTAATTTCACGGTGGCGGGAAAACATAATTTTCATATTTGGCGGAAAAACATAATTTTCAATTTTGGCGGAAAAATGTAATTTTCAATTTTGGTGGGAAAATGTAATTTCCGGTTTTGGCGGGAGAACACAATTCCTCCGTTTTGGTGTAAAAATATAATTTCTGATTTTGGCAGTAAAACATGATTTCTCAGTTTTGGCAAGAAAACGTAATTTTCGGTTTTGCGGAAAATATAATATTTTGATTTTGGCGGGAAACATATTTTTGTTTTGGGAGGAAAATATAATTTTTCGGATTTAGCCGAAAAACAAAAATTTATGATTTTGGCGAAAAAACATAATTTTCGATTTTTTGTGAGAAAACGTAATTTTCCGGGAAAATATAATTTATAGGTTTTGGCGGAAAACATAGTTTTATATATAGTTTTGATAAGAAAAAAAAGTATTTTGTCATTCTGGAGAGAAAACATAATTTCAAAATTTTAGAGAATAAAATATTTTAAATAATAATTGAAAAAAACAATTATAAATATTATTGGATGTCTATGGACATGATTTCTATTAGTCGTGGACATTTGTCCAATATAGACCACCGTTATTAACCAAATCTGAAATGGTCTAATTGGTCGGGCTCTACAGAGCCGGACCACTTGACAGCTGCTGCATCTATCTCGAGATCTTCGAACTCGAGGTGTAGCGAGTCAGGGTGCAGGAGTCACGTGATTTTGACAGTATGAACGTGGGCAATAAACAACTTCCACGTGTCTATAAGTCCGGACCAATAATATTTGATTATTGACAAAAAAGTAGATCTAGTTCACTTTAGTCATGAACAAAGAGTTTCTAGTCATTTAAATAGTTCAAAAGCGTGGGTGATCGAATTCTCCACAATCTGGAAGACACTTTATGTTAGGACCCCCTAAATTTGAGAATCTTTCTAGAGGTAACTCGGATTAATAGATTCACTGAAAAGTCTCATTTTCAATTAAATTATGATGAAATTATAATAACGTTGTATACATAATACAAAGATGCCTCTCTAGACAGTACAAATGAAATGCTGATCCATAACTCTTATGTCCTTGCAGAATGGAGCAAGCAAGATGGTTTCAAGCTTGGTACTTGGATCTATTCTCGTTTGGTTTATGATTTAAGCGGGACTCTTCCACACGGTGTTCATTGCATTAATTTTTATGTCGACGTCTGTTTGTTCCATTGTTATTAGTTTATTACTTTTGGGACTGAATTCTTTTGGGATTATTATCTTTCGGAGAGGATATTATTGAGAGTTGTGATGGACTGAATTCTTTTGTGGCTTCCCTTCTCATTCTATTTGATTGTTAGTGTACTAAAACTCTTTTTCTGCTTTCTATTATCCCAATTCTAAAACACATAAACACTACAGTCCTTCATCTAAATCCATAAGTAATTCATTAAATAGATAATAGATAATAGATGTTGGTCTTATTTGCCTTTAACTAGCCGTAATTATTGCATTGAACTATGCACGAGAGCAAACAACGTGGAAGACTTCTTTTCATTAAAAGAACAATTCATCTGAAATTCTGAATCTTGTGTTCGTGATGACATCAACCAAATCATTTTGACGAACCCAAGACTTCGAAGTTAGAACCTAGAAGAAAGAACACCTGATAATAGAAAACCGCAACTTAACTGCACATTTATCTGGAAGTCACTAAACCTCAACCTCTTTATATTGCTTCAACTAGAAGAAACCACCAAAAAATAACAGTGCAAGACAAACCGAGAGGGTCACTTATTCAAAGCTGGTGAGAAGGGCTCCTTTGCAGCTGGAAGATTGATGTAGTGTACATCGTCTTTTCCTATTTCGTTTGGTGTTATGATGTTTTCCTTTTGTTTCAATGTCCTTTTCCTAGTTAGGTTTGGTTGTTTTTCATATTCCCTCTACGTTTATAAGTCTCATACGAGATCTTATAAATAGAGAGTTAGACATCATGTTTTCATTACCTTTGATTTGATATTTATAAAAACTTAGAGTTTTGTGTTTAAACAACTCTTAATTTCTTTTATATGGCATTCTATAAGAACTTAACAGATTAAAGAATGCTTAGATAACGGGTATTCTGAGAATTCAACGCTACCGCTGCAACTATCGTTACTTTCGCTCCGTTAGTTAGAGACTTTAACTATGATTCAACTCATGTTTTCGATCTAGGATCTCAATGGCACCTCGACCAGCTAATGATTGGACACACTTCCAACAGTTTATGGAAGATTTTCAAAAATCCTTTTCAAGGCAATGGCTGAAGGACAATGGCTGAAGCAATTTAGGCTGGAGTTCAAGCCGCATTCACAGCAAATGCGACAAATGCCGCCAACGCAGGACATCAACAACGCAACAATCGTCATCACAACCCCGTATTTGAAGAACAAGATCACGAATCCGATGCTGATAATCCGTTTGGCGACGACGTCAACAACCGGCACCAGCAACAATATTGTGGTCATTAGAACATAAATGGGGATGACGCTCGATGGGCTTCATGCATCAAACTCGACATTCCTGAGTTTCATGGTGGAGCACAACCTGAGGACCTCCTAGATCGGCTCGTAATAGTTGATGAATTTCTTGAATTCAAAGACGTCTTTGACAACAGACAGGTTTCTCTTGTTACTACTCGATTATGCGGTCATGCCACCTCTTGGTGGAATCAACTCAATCTTTCCTGCAATTGACGAGGAAAAGAAAAGATCTCCTCATGGGACAATCTTAAGAAACATATGCTGAAATTTTTTATGTATAATTTCGAGCGTCTTTTGTTCCAAAAGTTTCATAACATTAGTAAGGTTCTCGCTCTTTTGGAGGTGCTGACCAAAATTTTGGATTTCTTGTATAGCACGCTATGTTATCCTTGTCTGATGTACGAGAGCCTATCCTTATGGGGATGGCTAAGTCTGTTTAGGACGTTAGAGTTCGTTTGTTGTGATCAGCAACAAAGAAACTGGCGTTAGACTTAGACTTCAGTTTTTGGAATTAGTCTGTTTCGGTTCGGGTCTAGTGACATTTCCAAAAACTGTTGAACCCAATATAGTTTCGGGTTTCATATCTTAATTAGGTTTTCGGTTCCAAAATACCTTTTTCTTTCTTTTTTTTTGTCAACTACCCATTTTTAGTTAGATTAAGTGGTGGTCAGACGATTTGATTCTCCGGGGAACACCTCCTCTGCCCGTATCTGATATATATGGGAAAACATATAGCCTCTGGTTCCAGCCTCTTTTGCCAACGCATCCGCCCGACCATTCATATTTCGAGGAATATGAATAAGACTCACATCCTCGAAATCTTCCTGTAGCCTCTGGAGAATCTCGATCTCTGTGGCGAAAGTTGGCCAATCCATCGGATTTGTAGTCATGTCCACTAGGTCGGAGCAGTCTGTCTCGAAACATATCGAAGTAGTCCTCATGTCTCTCATACATGAGGTTGCCCTGAGTAAACCTTCCATCTCGGCATGCAAAGCTGAGAGGCTCCTACCGCATGCCCGTAGTCCAAAAAAACTCTGATCCCATCTGATCCTTAAGACTCCACCCTAAGCCACTAACACTTCCATTAACGATCCATGATGCATCGACTTGACATGTAGGGATTTGGGATATCCTAGGGAATATTGTCTCAAACTCTATCGTAGGAGAGTCATCTTGATCCTCATCTTCTTGCTCTTTTTCGTTAGCCTTCCTCCAACATTCTGCCTCGAGGGACGCATGTTGGAGGGTGTCAATCGGGGATACGACTTTCCCATTAAAGAGTTTGTCATTCCTTGCTTTCCAAATGCACCAACAGATCCATGGGAAGGTGTCGAATTGTCGAACACTTCCAAAATAACTTTTTATACTTTGTTAAACCCAAAAATCAGATAAAGATCGAGTGAAACAAAGACGAAAAATCAAAAGTTTAAAATGATAAATGTTCATGTCGCGATTTTTTTTGGTTCTAGAGTAAATTTATGACGAGACAAATTGACGAGTAAAGACAATGAAATTAGAGAAGAAAACTCAAAAACTATGTGCAACACATCATATCCAATGAATCCAAAACGAAACACATCAAACCCAATAAATTTAATATAAAGAAGAAGGCAAAGCACCAAATACCAAAATATATTAAATTGAGTATTTGATTTAATTATTCATGTAATAGATATTTATTTTAAGTACTCACTGAAATTTTAGAGTATTTTAGGGACTTAATTGGGATTGAATTCGGGTTTGGTATGAATAAATTTGTTGAATTTTTAATATTTCAGGTTTATGAGATATCCATTCGGATTAAGGTTTGGTTCAGATAAAACTCATAATATGGAATACTGTAAAACAAGTCTCATTCAGTATTTATGTCGGATTTGACTTTGTTCGAATTCATTTTTTTTAGGTTGGGTTTGGTTTGGGTTTTTGGATTCGGTTTATTTACTTACTCCTAATTTGGTAGAAAAATTTAATTCATACAATTCTCATTTAGGGCCTGACTGGTTCAAACGCAGCGGTTGCGGTTGCGGGAGTTTGCGGATGCGGGTAGTTGCGGTTTCTAGCGCTTTTAAGAGATTTGTACGACTGGCTCTGTGGTTAGAAATTGGTGCGTTTGCGGGATACTTATGACTGGTTGACTACCTAATGCAGCAGTGGTTAAATAATAAATTAACAATATTTACATTTTATATAATTATAAAAATATCAAAAATCATAATATTATAATAAATATAAAAATTATATTTAGAAAGTTATAGTTTTAAATTTTTAAAAATTATAGAAAATATTTTTATTTTAAAATTTTATAATATTAATTAAAATATAATAGATATATTTTAGTATTTTTATAATTCCAATTTAAAATTTTTTATTGAATATTTTTATTTTTGTATTTATATTGTTTAAAAAAAAATTATCCTCCGCAACCGCAAACGCTAACTGGAACCAGCTTTTGAATTAATGAGGTTTAGAGCGATTTGAAACAGTTTAGAGCGGTTTGAACGATTGTTGCAAAACGCCAATAACTGCTACCAACCACAAAAGATGCGTTTGCGTTTGTAGGTGGTAGCGGGGAAACTAGTCATAAACTTAATCTCATTCAATCTTATTCAATATATCATACGCTCATTTAGGTAAATTACATACATTACTACATCAGCCCAACAATTGGAACCCATCTTTATGTTGTAGCATTGTTTTTGTCCACGTGCTCTGCTCCATGAGTACGTGTGGAAAATGGCCGTGAGCAATAAAATCGTCTAATGCAAAACGAATGATCTCATCTAAAGCCGCCTCATATGCTGAAATGAAAAGGCCCATTAATGACAAACTACAAGTCCAAAATAAAAAAGAAACTCGGATCCTTAAACCCTAGTTTCGTCATTGCCGGTAAGCGGACCAATGGCGAAATCGCTATCACGCTCCACCGTCTCCCGAGTCGCCACTCGTATCTTTCCCACCTCCAGGGCCGCCTCTCCCTTCTAACCTCATCTCCCGTCGATCCTCACCAACGCTTTTCGGATTCATCCCCACTTCGTCCCGCCTAACTACGATCCGAACCCGGATGGATAGATCCAGTGGTGGATCGTATTCTCCCGTAAAATCCAACCTCAGCGACCGACAACCTACCGAAATGGCGCCGCTCTTCGCCGGTTGTGACTACGAGCATTGGCTTATCGTCATGGACAAACCCGGCGGCGAAAACGCTAGTCCACAGCAGATGATCGATTGCTATGTTCAAACCCTAGCCAAAATTGTCGGCTGGTAAGATTCTTCTTCTTCTTCTTCTACAAGCTCGTAGTCATTGTAATTTTTTGTTGATCAGTGAGGAAGAAGCCAAGAGGAAGATCTACAATGTCTCTTGCGAGAGGTATTTCGGTTTTGGCTGTGAGATCGATGAGGAGACATCAAAAGGTAATCTCTCTCTCTCTCTCTGCTTGAACACACAAGATGATGTATTGATTGTGATTGATTCTTGTGAGTTTCAGGAATTCCTGGTGTTCTCTTCGTTCTTCCGGACTCTTATGTTGATCCAGAGTACAAAGATTACGGAGGTACTAGTGCGTCATTGATCTCACAGAAAAAACAATCATAACTTTTATATATTAATTACCTCGTCAACTCCTTGGTTAATGTGTTTGGTGAATGTTGCAGCTGAGTTGTTTGTGAACGGGAAAGTGGTTCCGCGTCCACCAGAGAGACATAGGAGGATGATGGAGCTAACGACTCACAGAAGCTCCGATAAACCAAAGTACCATGACAAAACTAGATATGTCCGACGGAGAGAAAACATGCGTTCATTCTAATTTTCAAAGTCTAAGCTAAACATCTTTCCCCTTGAACTCGTATCTAGTTGCCTCCTTGCTATTTTATTTGCTCCAACCTGTGCGAATAATAATCATGATGATGATGGTGGTATTATGGATGGTGTTGCTTTTTTTAAGGCGCGTTTAATCTTAGTCCGTATATGACGTACTTTAAACCCATATATCAGTTTTGTCCAGTCAACAAAACTTCGAAGCTATAGATTGTACTATAATCACTTTTGTCCATTTTAAATGATAGATTTTCTTCATTTCGATTTTCACCTTTGTTTCCATTGAGTGTGAAAGGAACTATAAAAATAATTGGAACAAATTTCCTTTTATTTAAAATGGATCTCAAATTCATCCAAAGACCGAACAACATAAATTAAAGGGATGGCTTGAAACACTGAAGCAGAAAACAAACAGACACCATAAAGAAAAGAGTACCCAATTTTCTACTTCATCGCTGTCAAAATTTGGTATCTCCAAGCGTCGCATCAGCGACTCCCAGTGGAAATGGAAATGGAAAGTTTGCGTCGTTTAACTCTCCAGACCCTTTCCTGACGTATGTACATGCCTTAGGAGTACCCGTTTGACTGGATAGCACACCGGCAGAGATGGGTTCCTTTTCTCGTTTCTTTGCCTCATCATCATCAGTCATAAGCTGTTCCAAGAGAAGACTCAGCTTCCCCATTTTTAGCTTTTATCTCCTCTAGACTATGCTCAATGGTGCGATCTTACTCACCTTCTTCTGCAACTCTTCCACCGTCGCCTCCATATCAGATTTTTTTCCTAAGGTGCCATGAAATTGATCGTATGAGGCTCTGATAACATGTTTGTTACGTGTAAAATGTAAAATGCTCACTTTTAAGAGAATTACTTGTATTGATATCAAATGATAAAGTAAATTAGATAGTTATGAGAGTGTTTCAATGGATCAATTGAAACAAGCAAATTAATTTCTTATAATTACGATACAATTGTTGGAAAATAATCACTATAACAAAAAAATTAATTTACAAACGACGTTGATTTGAGTTGTAATCCAAAACATTTATCGATAATGCTAAGTACTTTATGCATCTTTCCAATACAAAAAAAAAAAAAAAACCCTCAGAGGATAACCCATTGTGCCGAGCAAACGAAAAGCTCTACAGCTATTAATAATTAACGAGACTCCACGGAAGTTAAATTTCTAAAACGAAAGTAACATAACGATTAAGATTTTTTCTGAGGTAACCCCACTCTTTGGATCTCTTACACACCTTCAAAGTAACTGATGCATGCACTGATGCATTATACACTCTCAGCCTCTTCAAGTACCTGTCACACGTATAAATTCCAAGCATCAATTCTTCATTGCCCGCATCACGTATCATGTATAGTATATTCGATACTGATTTCATCCTTTTTGTATGATAAACAAGACTACTTGTTTAAAAATAACAACACAACTCAGAACACCATGAAACTAAACACGCGAAATTGTTGTATAACCCAAATTTTATCAGGATCAAAATCAAGAACTATGTAACTTTAAGTCAAGTCAAAGACACCTCAATTCAGTCTATTCACAACTCTTATCTTAAGCTTGAGTAATGACTGAAGTACAAAACTGGCTGCTTAAGTGAATAAGATGTTATCTGGTACAAAAAATAAGCTTTAGTTTGTCCATTGTGACAACACCTAAAAAGAAAACGGAGTATTTTCAAAAAAAAAAAAGACAAAGAAAATGAATAAGAACTCCCTCTCATCCACTTGCATCACCCACCATTTCAATTCTTTATCAATCCCAATCAATTCTTTAATTGAAAATTCACACAAACAGACAGAACCACCAAAAGAAAGGACATCAAATGCGCAAGAAGATCCGTAGTTTTAGCATGTTCAAACAAAGAAAAATTCCCGCTTAATTCTCATATTATCTGACGAAATCCTAAGAAACGTAACACTCAACTATTAGCGATCTTGACAAGTGCGTGGGAAGGTACCATTAGACAGCTCGCAGAAAGCCCGCAAGTTAACATTAAGGTGGGAGGTGAGTTGAGAAGCAGCCACAACACTGTACAGCGGCAAGAAAGATTGTGTGCAACCAAGTGCTCCTATGTTCCTGAAGATTGGTATAATATTTAACATTTTACCAAAAAAACAAAAAAAAAAACAAGTGTTTGAGATCTCAGGTGACAACGGATCTCAAATCACAATAGAACATCAGATATCAAGAACTACTAAACTAGAAAGTTTCAAACTGATTGAGCTAATTTGACGAAGCTAGGTCAAACCTAGAGGGCAATGAAAAGGAGGAGCGACGGCCAGGTAAGGAGGATGGGGAAGGACGGAGGCGAGGAAGCGCCGCCGTAGGAGAACGGAGAGACGGTGCTCTTGCGGCGGCGGATACAAAAGAACGAGCGGTAGATCCTGCATTGCGCCAAGCCATTTTTGCTCACCGTATGTGATAGAGAGCTCACAAGGTTTTGCTAGGGTTTACAGGAAACTCGATTCGCAATGATAATAGGTAGCCCATGTTCTAGGCCCGACATACATAAGAGATACAGCCCAAAAGAGATCGTCATGTGTATTATTTTTATTTTTATTTTCGAGAGCGACTAAAAACCTCAGAGCAGCTCCATCGGCCCAGAGAGAATTCTAACCATTTAAGAAAAATAAAAAATAATTAAAATTGGAGAGAGAATAAAAAAAAATTCTAAACTTAGAAGATTTAGGAACTCGTTCTTAGCTCCAAGTGACTGATGTTACTTGATTAAGGTTTCAATTGGTTTTACAGAATTAAAGCATAATTAAATTATTATAATTGTATTATTTTTTTTGTTTCAGAACCTCTTAGGAGTTGTAACCGATAATCTTACTCTCATACCTTCGAGGAACTTCGACTTCCCCTAGTAAATAGATGCAAACTCGGTTAGTTCAGCCCGGTTCAGTTCGGTTAGTTCCACTGTTCTTATTCTTTTACTAAAACGAACCATCTTTTTAGTTTTTTTGTTTGTTTAAATTTGGTCAAAATCAATTAAATTAATATAAATTAGAATACTTTGGATGAATGCAATCAATTCAACTAGTTTGGCTTTTCCGATTCAATGGTTTAATATATTTGATCAAATTTGGGATAGTTTGGTCAAATTTGGTATAATTTGATTTCAGAAAAAATGAAAATTTTGTTGATTGACTACTGGTTTGGTCAAAACGAACGGGGTAATCATATAGATTTTAAAATTTTGCTGATCGATTCGACTAGTAGTCAAACCAGAATTGAAAAAATAAGCCAAAAGCCTAAAACCGATTTCGATTCTGGTTTTTACATAGTCACCAAACCAAGTATCAACCATGCTCCAATTAATGAATGCTATAAGCGAACCATGCTCCAATTTTGTGACCAAATTTTGTGGGACAAAGCTATTCTTAGAGAGAGAGAGAGCACATCAATAGTCAATGCAACTGAAATTTTAGTTGCATTTAGACATCTTATATTGGTCTAATGCGTCTTATGTTAGAATCTTATATATTAAAATAGAATTCATGACTTCTTTTATGTGTGATTTTTTAATTTGGACCATCACTTAAAAATCTTATTAAATGTATTTTGTTAAGACTAATAATACATATAATCTTTAAAATACTTTAATCATAATATCTTTTGATATCTTTTCATTTTAAATATAAATATATCTTATATATTAAAATAGAAGTCATGACTTTTTTTATGTGTGATTTTTTAATTTGGACCATCACTTAAAAATCTTATTAAATGTATTTTGTTAAGACTAATAATATATAGAATTTTTAAATACTTTAATAATAATATCTTTTGATATCTTTTCATTTTAATTTAAAATTTTAACAAAATATTAAAATAGAAGTCATGACTTTTTTTATGTGTGATTTTTTAATTTGGACCATCACTTAAAAATCTTATTAAATGTATTTTGTTAAGACTAATAATACATATAATCTTTAAAATACTTTAATCATAATATCTTTTGATATCTTTTCATTTTAAATATAAATATATCTTATATATTAAAATAGAAGTCATGACTTTTTTTATGTGTGATTTTTTAATTTGGACCATCACTTAAAAATTTTATTAAATGTATTTTGTTAAGACTAATAAAATCATAATATATTTTCATTTATATATTATATTTTAAAATTCTAATAAATCTGTGTAAAAATATTTTAACAGTAACTTAATGTATTTGAAGTTATCGTTTATAAAATGAAAAATAAATAAATTATATCCTATTTTATCTACTTTATAGTCATGATCATGTTAAAATACAATTATTATACTTAAATAAATATGATAAAAGTATATTCAATTGATAAATTTATAAATTTTTATTTTTATAAATATAAACTGTTTATTTTAAAAATATAATATGATGATAGAACGGCTTAAAATTAGCAAACTATATAATACTTGTCTAAAAATTAACATATCTGAGACTTTTGTATATACAATAATATATTATCTAAAATGAATAAGTATAAAAATATTAGTAAAAAAGAAATCCAGCTTTGAAAGACGGATCAGAATTTAACATAAATTAAATACAAAATAATTTTCAAATATGTTTTCTCATGAATATATTAATTTGTTTAATAATTAAATGCAAATACAATAAGATAAATATATAATTTGAAGTGACAAATACATAGGGTTTTAAACAATTGATTAATTATAACATATAAATAATAAAATTATTGTGTTTTAAATAATTATATAAACATTTAAATATATGATTTACGTTAAAAATATATACCACTTATGTTCTAAAAAAATAATTTATGTATAGAAAAATGAAAACAAACATCCGCGCGGTTGCGCCGGTCAAAATCTAGTTTGTGTTATTTCAGGTTATAAAAATGAAAGTTTGCATGCAAACTAGTGTTATAAATAAGTGATAACAATACAGAGCGTAGTCCAACATATTTTAAAGATCGTGTTGGACGGAGGTCTCCCGTGCTTAGATTAATCCGATTTTTTTTCCTATTCGGTAATGATTTTTTAACCCAAACAAACTCGGAACCTAACGAAACTTTACTTGAAATAATTCAGTGAGAATTATTCTACACCAAACAACCAAACTTCTTGCTTCGCCAACCAAATCGAACTAAACAATACATTTTGTTCACACAGCAAACGAGACTTGCAGTTGTAGCTGTTGCTGTTTCCAATTTAATACTCCTTGCATCACAAATATTTTAGGGATATAGTATGTTTTAATTTTGAACAAAGGGATAGACTGTAGTATCTTTCTAATATCAAAAAAGCAAAGCAGTACAAAAACCGATCAACATTAACCTAACAGGTGAGTGAGATTTAATTTCATTCAGTAATTGCTATTGAAAGCTGTGCCGAGTCGCATGCATCTAGGAGGGCACACCATTTTCTCTGGAGAGCTTTCAGGAGAGTTACCCCTATTTCTCTGGATAAACCTTGTACTATTTTCTGTAATAGTTTATTTTTATTGACCCATACCTAATATCTTTATCAACATAAATGAGCATTATTGGAAGCAAATAACTTAAATTATTTTCCTGAAGCAAATAACTTAAATTATTTTCCTGGTGTGAATTAAATTATTAACACATTAAAATACTCATTGCGTGAAAAGGATAAAAAAAATTGAAACGGTTTGAAAACAATTTTTTTTTTATAACATGGGGTATCCAAATTCGAAAAGCCTACTAATATTTTGGAGGCTGGCTCACCGGCAACAAGCAAAATCGATTATTTTACGTGGAATTAGATATCTATATTGTTTGACCATGCAGATGGATAGAATTCGAATCTAAAATGCTTATCATTTTTCCGAGCACGCCGTATCACTCGACCAAATCTGCGTGGTTAAAAGAAAGAAACTTTTTCATGGCTATTTGTATATTGTGGATTCAATTAATAACAAAAACAATGAAGGAACTTTGACTTTATCAACAATAAAAAGGGGAAAACAAGAAAATAGAGAATGATAAGCGATACAAGATTATTAAAAGAAATAAAAATTATTGAATAAACAAAAATGGTTTTATCCAAAAAAATAGATAAAGATGGTTGTATTGTTCAAATGATATAAAATTTATTTTCACACAAGATACATTTTTAGATTTTATTTGATCTAAAAATGAATTTTCTAAAATTTTAATGTACTTTAACTAACTGATATTAATAAGTTATATACTTATAAAAAGAATTATTTTAAAATATTTGAAACTGTTAAATATTATTTATTCATAGTTATTATTAAATGTATAATAAAATATATATATACTAATCTATAATAAATATTTCTTTTATTTTTAATATACTTGAAACCTCTAAAAAATGCAATCTTTCAGTAACTTACACTGAGAGTAGAATTTTAGCAAATTAAAATATTTAATTATCCCCCTATATATTAACTAAGAAATCACTTAAGTGATTTCTGCTGACGTGTCGCTCATATGAGAGCTTTCCAATTAATTGTTATAATTTGAATGGTTGATGGTTTTTAATTTTTTAATTAAAGTTTTTAAAAGGAAACTAACTCTAGAATTACCTAATCTTATATAGGTTTCCAAAAAAATACAATTAAACATTTTAAATATAGATGAATTAATATAATTTATTTATAGAAACAATTAAGTATCATAGATTGCATTATATAAATTGATAATATACATTTAAATACATATGATACTACAGAAACAATTACAAAAATGGTTTTTAATATATTTATATTAGTAGTGAATACAATAAATCATAGATTCCAGAAAACTAATTAATGTAAACATAATAATATTAATTAAACTCACTCATTCACTCTATATATATATATATATATTCTTAAATGTTTTAAATGAATGCAAAAAAGTCAAATATATAATTATAAAAAATTCTCATCATTTTCCAATAACAATGTGATATCATATATAAGCTATCACTTTTAGAAATGATTAAAATGATTTTATATTTTAAAACATAAAAATTATATGGTAAGTCTTTTAAAAATATATTAATCATGAAATGTTATTTAATTCATCTATTAATATAAACAGATGAATTAAAATTATTATATGGTAAGTCACTTAAATTATATTATATGGTAATTCATATAAAATTATTATATAGTAAGTCAGTTAAAATTAAATTAATCAACGTATTTTTCACATGCTTTTCCTAGAGTTAATACTCTATTAAAATAATTCATATAGCTTTGATTATAATAAAATTAGCATGCTTGTTTTGAATAGTAAAAAAATAAAAGAGACATAAATAAAAAACATGAGGGATGAATAATAAAATATGTTTGTTGCGTTATTGGTTCTTTTATATTCTTATGTATTTAATTTTATTTGTCTGTCGAGATGCGTGTATTTTGTGTGTTACTATAAATGTGAACTAATTAGTTTTATATGTTTTTAAAACATTGTGATAAATTGAGTAAGAAAGATCAATAAAAATGACTTGTTCTACAATTGTTAAAGTCAAAGATAGAAAATATAATGTAAATTGCAAGCATATGACGTGGACTCGCAACCAAGGATATGACGAAAACACCTTCTGGGAGTTCCACCAATCTCGAGGACACTCCACGACTAACTGCAAGGATATGACGAAAACACCCCTAAGCGATCCCCCATCAGCCTGATCGGCTGATCCAAGTCAAGCTAATGACTTTAACCAAGCGCTTGGTGGGAGGCAACCCACTGGTTAGTGTGTACATTGTTTTCTATAGTCTATTTTATTTCTTTTCAGATTTATTTTGTAGGTCAAAAATCGGACACTTCAGTCAGAACAACCAAAGGACTGTTCTTCTATTAGAACATCCCATTGTCTCTTCCAGGTAAGTGTTCCGAACAAAATAAAATAAAATAATAATAATACATAAAAGAAAAAAAAGGGAAAGGCAGTTAGGGCTTTGCCTATTTAAGGCTCCACCCTTCCACTTTCCCCCTTTTCACTGCGCCGTACACTGACCCTTCCCCCTGCGATTTTTAAGCGACCACCAAATCTTTGTCTCTCAACCGTTTTAAGTGGTTTTTGCTTCTCACTTATTTGGAATTTCGAGTTCTCTCTGTTTTTGCGGTTCATTTCACCAGTTTCTACAGATGGCACACACTAAGCAATCAACCAAGAGAACGCGAGCGACCTGCACGAGCAGTACGCCACCCCCGCAAGCACAACAACAAACCTTCGCGACCTAACCATGGCCCCATGAACATGAGGGTGAACCGATTGATCTCAACAGCCCACTGCTCTTGGACTTCAACTGCGAGGGATGGGATAAGGGAACAGCAGCGCGTTACAACGCCCTCCTCCGGGTTGACATGTTACCCACTCGTTTCTGCCACGCGGAGACTCTGGCTGATCTTGGGATCGACGAGGACGTGTTCGAGACGCTACAAGCCATAGGGATAGCCCCTCTGTGCTATACAACACATGAGCTCTACTCAGACCTTGCTCGCCAAGTGCTCGCCACCGCCACGATCACTTACGAGGATTCCAATGCACCCTCTTACGCCAATTGCGCATTCTCTTTCATGGCCGATGGAGAGTACTGCTCCTTGTCCCTCGACAAGCTTAATGAGATCTATGAGACAGCCACCAAACCGAAAGGAGTAGCGGTCGCGAAAAAGTTATCTCCTTCTAACGCCTTTTGAGATTGCATTGCGAATGGGAACTTTACACCCG
>NC_027754.1:8768245-8770498 GCF_000695525.1 Brassica oleracea var. oleracea | reverse complement strand
AGTACCTTGACATCAAGTACCTTATGGCATGCCACATCATGCGTGATGAAGAGACCTACAGCTTCTTTGATAAGGCTGGTACCCAGCTGTTCACCAAACTGCCTCACCCCGAGATCACCAGGTTCAGCGTGTTCGACAACATACGCTTCCTCCCTCCACCTGAGCTCCTTTACACTTATCCACGTGCTGCAGTCCCTGACGCGGACATGGAAGATGTTGAGGACATCACCCCAGAAGCTGAACCATCATACGACCTCGGAGAGCTGGCTGATGTGACCGATGATCAGGCTTACCGAAGCTGGATGGTTGACTCGCAGCGGAAGTACAACAGCCTCATGCGGAGGATCCTCCATCTCATCACTGGAGGCTGCATTGGCGGAAGTAACCAGCGACAGCCTCCAGCAGAGCAGACTCCACGATCGAACCGACCAGGAAAGGCGCCTATGGGAACAGGCACTTCGACCGAGGAGGTTCATCGCTCGCGCAACAGACGTTCGTTTGATCCAGCCGAGAGCGGCGAGTCCGACTGAGTCCGCGAGGACTATTCTCTATCCATTGTTCTATCCATCTGAACTCTTTATTTTTATGTTTTATTTTTATGCCTTGTGTTGATTTTAGGCTGATCTCAGAGTTATTTCACACCTGGGATGGTGTAAATTAAGTCTGGGGGAAGCACTGTGTGCTGAAACTTTATTTCTTTGTTTTTGAGTCAGTCCTTATATCATTTGGATGTTTTATTGAGTCAGTTTAGAATCGAGTCAGCTAAAACTCTTGTGGGAATTAGGACCTTGTGATATATTCTCTTAACCACCTCGTGCTCTAACATTCTTATCCAGTGACCTTAGCAGTGATGAAAGACCCACACTTGGACCTGGAACACCCTCTAACTTATCTCATTTGATTCTCGAGAAGCTCTCATCCAATCAGGTTACACTGGGTAGACTCAACTCCACCTAACTTGAACCTAATCCTGACTGAAATTCTTCTTGTTATGGGCACTAGATCAGGGAAACGAGACCCACGCTCAGGGCTTCTTATTCTTTTTTACCAATCTTGCTGATCCTGAGTGCCTAGCTCATCTTTAGCTAGTTCCAACCTTGTACCTAAGCCTTTATTTTTACCCTCATGCACACTTTTTTTTTCCAGTGTCATATGTGCAGATATGTGCAAAAAGGTCGGAGAGGAAAGGATCGACGCAGCCTCTTACTCGTTAATGCAATAGAGAGCAAGCATAATGAGAACAGTTGACAAGATCAAGCCCTAATAAGAAGAACATTCAAGGGTGCATGATCTGACCAGAGGAACAATGGCGACCCGTGAGAAACAAAAGGATAGACCACCAATGGCTAAAAAATATTCACCTCGATACCTTTCCCTCGAAACCCCATCACAATTATTCAAAAAAAAAAACATTGTTTATATATAGTATGCTTTTATTTATTTATTGATGGAGATGGGGAAGGTAACTTCGGAAGATACACACCACTGGGAAGGGTTGAGCCAGAAGTTGGTACCGATTTTTGAGGAATAAGAAAAGAAGTCAAGAGCTGGAGAACAGTCATATGATTGACCCGAAGTGGAGAACAACCAAATCCGTGAAGCAGAAACGAGTAAGGGGTGTGGACATCAATAGATCCGTCTTCTCTTGCTATTTTGCGCGATATCCTGCATACACTCAAATACGGTAGCCCCTAAACACTCTCAGCTCCACCAGAAAACAGCCTGATCCTTATCAACCCGTCTACCCTGAATAGTGCCTGTAAAGAGAAGCTCGCACTGTTCTTAATTGATGTTTAAGGAGTTTTGTCTCGATAGTGCAACCTTTTCAGGTACGAGATAGAGAGTACGGAGCTGATTCTCGAACAGCGATCGTGGGTGTTCTGGTAAGGGTGTGCGGTCTAAGTCTACAGCTTGTATGGTTCAGAGATGTGTGGTAAGAGCATGGTTATTCAGGAAAAGCGAGTTCCCACGCTTTCAAACCTTTCTCCCTGTTCTTGAGGCTTGGCCTTGTTCGAGGACAAACAAGGATCTAAGTCTGGGGGAAGGGAATTGATATATGGTGTTTCTAATACCATTATATGTGTGCTTTGAGCTAATTCTCAGTCCTAATTCATGCTTATTTGATATCATTCTAGGTTTGGAGCAGGTGAAAGAGCAAAGAAGAGAGATTCAGGAAGTCAGATATCGTTTTGAAGGATACGATGCGGAACAGCCATCTAGAACAACCCGAAGGTTGTTCCCGAAGAGAACAAG
>NC_027754.1:8764339-8768238 GCF_000695525.1 Brassica oleracea var. oleracea | reverse complement strand
AGAACTATTTTCTTTGGATTAAGCAACTTGTAAGGGAGAAGGCTTCATCCTCACGAGAAGATCATCCTGAACCCTTGTCTTTCTACTTTATTTTATATGCAGTATTATTCAGAGACCATGTCTGTGTCATCATGCTTTATGATTGAGTAGTAGGCTAAGCTTGCTTAGGGTTGTAGGGTGTTAGCCGCATGAGCTGAACACAAATAAGTGATCTTAACTGTTCTTCATTCATATTGTTATTACTGCTTACATTGAATTGATCACTTAATGTTCGATTTCTGATTTAATCACCTAGCTAACCATTCAGGAGATAAATTGACATATATTGAATGAGCTTTGTATCCCTAATCAGCGAGAGTAGATATTAGGGTATTAAGTGAACTAATCAGATCTTGTCTCTAAGGCTTGATATCGCGTCTTGTTCCAAGTGAGAACTTAGGATTCAAGACCGATCTGCAAAGGGAGCAAGACCACAATAGTGGATTGTTCTAGCCGAGTGATCTGAGTTCTAGACTGCACCTCATTGCACTTGAATAGTTGTTCAGTTTCGCATTGACACCCGATTAATAACCCTAAGCCGGCTTCATTTAAATCGAATTTGAACCATCTAGGTATTCTAGTTACTTGCGTCACAATTAATTCTCAAAACCCCACTTGTTTCTCAGCTTATTATTGAACTTATAAGAGTAAAGAGTAAACTGGTACTCTGGATTGAATCTCAAATATTACAATTACCACTGTTAACTTGACAGTAGCAAAGATTCATTTTTAGTGTATCAGTAACTAATCGTAGAATTGGAGAAATAATATATATATATATGTTTTATCAATTTCTTTTTCTTTATCAATTATTTATATATAATTAAATAAGAGAGTCTATTGGCTCAGAATACTTTAACTTTTTTATTGAAAAAAAATAATGGTTATATATTCTTATATACAAGAATTATAGGTAAAAAAATTTAGAACTTTTTATGTTTTCTAAAGTCCACACAAAAACATTTACAAAATATCTTCATGATAAAAACATCTGATCATTGTATTGGTCCTACACAAAAAAATTCTCTTTTTTATTTCTTTAAAGCTTCAATATTCCCGGTTTTTTTCACGTGTTAAAATAAAATATAAAGTAAATCTACAACCAAGTATCTGAATTAATTATAATATTGCTTTTCTGTAAGAGAAATATTTGTAATGATTAAGGTTAATGTTGTAGAACTATTTTAAATCTCACTGATCTTCAAAAATATATACTGAAATTTTGATTATCCAACTATTTGAAATTAAAAATTAAAATTTTAATTATTATTCAAAAATTATAACAATGTAAACATAATATATATATATATATATATATATATATATATATATATATGTATAAATATTTTTCATATAATATAACTACCCGCAAAATTGCGGGCAAACACCTAGTATCACCTAAAACAAAAAACCAAACAAAAACAAGGATGTCTTTTAATGGGAAAAAAAAATAAAACATTAACCTACGAAAAACAGAAGTGTCATTTTAAGGTTTAATAAAGAAAAGACTATTTGCAGTTCCAAAAACAAAAAAACAAACCTAATTATATATACCCACTTTTATTCACAAAATATCTTCATGATTATGACTATATTAATTTAGTTTGAATCTTTGAACTATACAAAAAAAGAAATTTAATTGTGTTTTGTTATATTCTATAACAGTTTCAAATTCTCGAGTTTTCATATTTTATACTGATTTGCGACAATATTAAGATTATATAATTTTCCTTAAAAGCAACTACTTCTCCCTCAACCATATTATGGGTATCGTGATCTGCACAGTCCCAAGCGGCGAGCGCTCACCCATCTCATCGATTTTCTTGGAACGCTATAAAGATGTTCTTTATAGATATATTACTTTATTAATCAACCCAAACGGGAATCGTATTGGTTTACAACATATAAATTGGACAAAATGTGGTGATCCAAAAGTACCCAACTACACAACCGAGATGTAAATCTAAGCCCCCCGCAGCTCCGGACCCAACATTTGTGTTCTTCAGATACTAGTAGTACACACCAAGAACGAAAGTACGTGAATTTAAAAACTTTCTAATCTATTGAAACCTTCACCGGCATTGAAGTTCTTCAAAACCCACAAAGATGTGATATATGATCTAGGTTTTCTTAAAAATAAACTATATAGGGTCTACTTGAGTCCGTGGTTGATAGCATTGAATAACTTATCTCTCGGACCATTCATCTCTTACCTAACTCTCCTGGTGCTTGATAATAACTTTTGGCTTCAGAATTTTAATATTGTAGAAATTTTAATAGCTGTAAAAAAAAAAATCAAGTTTTGTAGGCTTTAAAAATATTTCATCGATTAATTAACAAAATGATGAAAAAAGACTGAGTGTTTTAGCCTTTTAGGAAATCTAAACGCTTTTGGATGAATAAATTGAGTAATATGTGACTTCGAGGACATTGTTATGAACAAGATTGTGGATGACTCATAACCAAGAGATTATGATTTGTAATCTTTTCATTTATCTATAATGGTGTAATCTCCTATATAAGGAACCTCTATGTTATGAATAAAGATAGACTTTTCCATTACTTTTATAACACGTTATCAGCACGAAACTCTAAAATCCTAAGCTAAAACCAAATCGAAAAAACCCTAACCCTAGCCGCGACCCGACGATCCCTAAACCCCGATCGTGTCTCTTGTTCCCGCGTCTGTTCCAGCTCGCGTCCCGATCAGCTTCAGCCCAAGGCGTTCCTGATCCTAGCTCAGACGTTCGCGACCCGAGAGCAGCTCCAGCACGCGACCTCTTCCTCGTTCGCGACAGCATCAGACAGCTCGCGTCCGACGATCAAGGCGTTCCCGATCAAGCAACAAAGGACGTCCGCGACCCGATAGAAGCGACTCGATCCATTCCAGCTCGCGTCCCGTTCGTGTCCAGCTCACAGTTCAACTCCTTTGGTGGTCCGATTCAACTATCATCTAAGGTTAAAAGGTAATTTAAACCTAAGAACCCATAATCGAACATGGATTGATTGATAAAGAATGAAACCCTAAAACCCTAATCTTTATGAATCAAAACAATAGGGTAATAGATCAAAAATCCTAATTGAGTAAATCGAAGCTCTAAAAGTTCGATACCCCAAACCCTAAATCATGTTCCTACATGATTAAAACCCCAAATCGGGTTTTACAAGTTAAAATCCGATAAACACTAACCCTATATCTATAAACCCTAAATAATATAAGTATCAGAATTAATTATACTATAATTATCAAATCACATATTTAAACCCTAATCGAATATTTTGAAATCAAAACTGTTTTCGGTTTTGATCATTGAGGTTTTAAATCTGATTGAATCTGCTATGTTGCTAGAATTGTTTGACCGTTAAATTGATATATTTATTTTCTCATCCTGCTTGGTTAATTGTTCATCTGATTTAAAATTGTTTAAACCGACCAGCCTGTTAAAACATTGATTGAATCTGATAGGTTGCTAGCTTGTTTTGCTTATATAATCCGATATGTTGATATATTGATTGAGGTTTACTTGTTTAAAATCCGAATGATCTTATTGCATAATTCTTGAGGTTTAATATCATCTGCTAGGATTGATAGTTTTGTAATCTAATCTGTTTTAAATAGAAACCCTAAATAATCCGTATGATACGTTATATTGATCTGATTTGGATGTCTTTGAGAATTGAGAATCCGTATGCTAGGTTGATAGATTCATGATAAAATCTAATGTCTTGAGGTTTAAGATTGTATGCTAAGTTCGATTAAATTGATTGATCTGATTATATGTTTTTGAGGTTTGATAAATTTGGATACTAGATAAATTATTTACACATGGTTTATGCTAAATACCAATCAGCCTTGAAAC
>NC_027754.1:8757501-8759514 GCF_000695525.1 Brassica oleracea var. oleracea | reverse complement strand
CAACATCATCCAAGATTTCGTGTGTGTGTATTTGAGGTCGATGACTCAATATGTTCGATCAGATTGTGGCATGGCCGATGGTAAAGAAGAACTAACTATCATGTTCGAGGACGAAGCATATTCTGCCCAAGATCTTCATCACCCACGGATTGCAGAAAATTGGAGAGGTCCAAGGGACCTTCAGTAATGTCCAAATCAGGGGGAGTAATGTGTGTTGTACTCTTTTTCCTTCACCATGGTTTTGTCCCAATTGGCTTTTCTTGGTAAGGTTTAATGAGGCAACATTAAAGCACATTACAAGTTATAAATGGTTATGGCATTTAAGGGGGAGTGTTGTGAACCAGATTGTGGATTGCTCATAACCAAGAGATTATGATTTGTAATCTTTCCATTTATTTATGACGGTGTAATCTCCTATATAAAGAACCTATATGTTATGAATAAAAATAGACTTTTCCATTACTTTTATAACAGACATTAATTTTTTTTTAAGTCTTGACAGTCATAAAGTTAATATGGCTTTTTGCAAATATGACTTACAACTTAAAGTCAAATACAAAACTAACTCATAATTTTTTTTTGAAACTTTGACTTGGTCTATTCACCTCAAAAATTCGAATTATTCACGAAAAATGCTACTCCCTCTGTTCCTAGATATATGATGTTTAAAATAATTTTTATGTTCCAATATGTAGGATGTTCTCATATTTCTAGGTAGCTTTAAGTTTATCAAAAACTGTGTAACCAATCAAATTTATTAGTTCTATTTTGTAATTGGTTGAATAGTTTTTAATTTAAAAATTTAATGATAATTTTTAGATAAAAAGTAATTTTCTTAATAAGTGTGTTTTACCTCAAAAATATTATATTTAGGAACAGAGGGAGTATTACTTTTTCTTTTTAGAAAATACTTATTTTATTCTATCATCCTCGTCTTCATCAAATATTTACAATATTGTCATCGTCATCAATACACCATCCACCATGAACAACCAATTTGAAGCTCTTAATGCATCTAAAAATCGATTTTCACTCATTCTACCTCATTTCTTATGCAATAAAACAACTTATATTTCACTTTCTCTCTATATTCATCCAAAAAATCTAGGATTTTGATTCTAAACTTTTTAAGGTTGATAAAGTCATTCAAGCTCATGATTCTTGGTCATTAACAAGTGAGTCGCTTTGGTGGTGAAATTTTGTGTGGCTAGAGAAGTTAAACAAGTTATCTCACTGGTTGAAACTATGAAATCATTTTTTTCCAGATATGTCTATCAGAAGACTTCTGTGTAAGTCGCTTCAGGTTACTTTTGCAAAATGAAAAATAAAACTTAAATATTTAATTTTATTCGGACGACTTCCATGCAAGTCTTTCGATAGACGACTTACACGAAAGTCTTCCAGAATTTTATTCTGAGATTCTGGTCAAACCTTGATTATTACAGAAGACTTCCGTGTAAGTCGTCTGCCGAAAGACTTACATGGAAGGCATCCGGATAAAATAAAATATGTAAGTTTTATTTTTCAATTGCAAAAGTAACCCGAAAGGACCTACATAGAAGTCGTGTAAAAAAAGTTAAATATTTAAGTTTTATTTTTCTGTGGACGACTTCTCTGTAAGTCGTATAGGAAAAGTCAAATTTCTGACACAATCTGGTCAAATGCCAAACTAACACGTTTATCTTAGACGACTTACTGAGAAGTCTTCTCTGGTATTTTTGAGATTTTTTTAAAACAAAAGTAAGCCAATATTTACAAAAAAAAAATGACTTCCAAAGAAATACGCTGTAGAGTAGACTTCTCTGGAAGTCTTCCTTTGTAAATTTTCCATTGCAAAAATGACCTTATTGACGACTTCCTATTAATCTGCCAGAAGACTTCACTACAAGAAAACAGCGGCATACTGAGGGAAAAAATCGTCGGTATGTCGTCGGAATAACGCTATTCCGACGACATACCGACGAAAAAAGTCCTCGGAAATAACTCCTCGGAAATTCATCTTTCCTCGGAAAT
>NC_027754.1:8751701-8752775 GCF_000695525.1 Brassica oleracea var. oleracea | reverse complement strand
GAACAAATTTTTGACTTCATAATGAACGTAAGACACTTAATAAGGGTTATATAGGTGTTATTCAAACCGCAAAACGTTGTTTTCGGTTTAAAAACCTTATTTCCTCGGAATTTCCTCGGAATATTCCGAGGAAATTCTGAGGAACTAGTGTTTGGGGTTTCAAAATCTCGAATGTTTTTTTATAAACGGATCGATCGATGTATTTATGTCCAAAAACGCATCGATCGATCACTATGATGGACCAAAGCGTAACAATGTGATCGATCGATGGGTATATGTCCAAAAAGGCATCGATCGATCACTAGTTCGTCGGAATTTCCTCGGAATATTCCGACGGATTGATGTTTCCTCGGAATTCCGTCGGTATATTCCGAGGAAATTCCGAGGAAACCCAAAAATTTCTCGGAAAATTCCGAGGATTTCATTTTCCGTCGGAATGTCCGTCAGAATACCGATGTTTTCTTGTAGTGCTTACATGAAAATCGTCTACGTCAACGTTTGATAAACTTTCATTTTTCTCAAAGTTATAAAGACTTTTTAACATTTTTTGTTAATTCATGTATATTAGTCAATATTGGGATTCCTGAATGAAATTCGTAACTTATTTGGTGATGATTATGGGGTTAACAACATTCATGGTTATTAATGTTTTTAGCTAATGAGAGAAGACTTCTACGTTAATTTTTGTAAAACTTGTATATTTAAGATATATATTTTTAACTTTCAAAAGTGTTAAGTAACTTCAAGAATATCAAATCATATGGTTTAATGTGTCTTTTTTAGATCATAAGATATACTCATCATAACCTCTATTTTTTCTTATAAAACCTATAGTATAAAGATAAGTTTTGTTCCAATGTATATCTCGATAGTCGAATTATTTATTTTCACAAAATATAAGGAAAATTATTCTTATATATATATATATTTTTTTTTTAGAAGCAAAATATTGTTTCTTTAATATTTTCTCAAAAATAGATAAGCCTTTCAATAGAGGAATGCATTGTAACAAAATCTACATCTATAATATAGTTCACTCTTTTAGAAAACATATAGAGTTATGTTTGATAAAAA
>NC_027754.1:8748465-8751661 GCF_000695525.1 Brassica oleracea var. oleracea | reverse complement strand
TATATATATATATATATGTTGAGTTATGTTAGTGATGATTTTATGCTACCGTGATTCATATAACTTTTTAATCTATTGTATAATCCCTCTGTTTTAGTGATGTATATTTTAGAAAGGAATAAAATTCAAAATATATGATGCTTCTATTTTTAAGTATATTTATTGTTCTTTTTCTTAATTTATTTCCTAATAGTTCAATTTTTTTTAAAATTGAAAACTATAATACTAATTAAACTCAAAAATAAAATAGAGTATAATTGCAAATAATTTCTTAATGTTTAAAAACCTAAAACATTTAATAACTAGTGAAAAGGAATATATTGTATCACTCAGTTAGTTTGTGACATTTAGCTAAAACAATATATTAGTATTTTAAGGTGTCAAGCAATACTGTTTAACTAAAACTAAATACAAAATAACGTTTTCTGTAATATTAACTATAAACCTAAAAACTTTGTTAAGAGTTTTTCCTGTAATTTTGGAATCAAACAAATCCTAGAAATATATTAAGAATATATATTAGTTTTAAAAGGTAATAAATTATATAATACTGAAAAGTTAACGATTTTAATTGTTTTAGCGTAACAACATTTACAATATTCCGTATATATAAAAAAATATAAACCACATGTTTATATAGAATTATTTTCAAAAATCTCGCAATCATGTTTATATAGAATTATTTAAAATAATTGACAAACACTTTAAAAATCGGATTTTAACAACTGAACAATGTATAAATTCAAAAAATAATTTCTGTAACCACTAAAATGCACTTATATGTTTCCACATAAATCAACTTCTAATAAAGATCGTTATCTTATAGTTTCACTTCACTGCGTAAGTAATAAAATCAGATATAACCGATCACTACATTAGTAACACAAGCCCAAACAACCTAATATCTAATCAAATTGTTTAACATTCACAATTATTTGTTTGTCGGTTTTCTAAATCAGAAAATAAAGAAACATTAACGCCGGTTAAAATCTAGTTAATATATTAATCTATAGAATAAAACAAAATAAATTATGAAAGTTTAATATGAAAATTAAGATTAAACTGATATGATACTGTTACTCCTAATGAAAATGTAAAAGTATAAATATTTCTAAATGAAAATTTCTCAAGTCACATGTGAGCTTAAAGATAATTCTATATAATGTTTCTTTTTTTAATCAAAATTTATATGATGTTTCTAAATTAATAAAATAGATAAATCAATATTCCTTCTTTCATATGATCTAAGATATATAAAATGTTTTTAGTTTATTTTAAAATATGTATATTTTATATTTATCTAATACGCTATAACTATTAATATTTAATTACATTTTTATTATTGGTGAAATTTTTAGTTAATACTAAATGTTTTTCTTTGTATATAAAAGGTAAAAAAATTTATGGTTTTCTTATTCTCCTATCATTAGCCTTATAGGTTCTTATAAAATGAAACTAAAAGATCATATTTAGTGAAAGTCTCTTAAGTTAGTGGTTAAAAGTTGGATTTTTAACGTTAAAATCCCTCAACTAAGTTTGTTTTGGGTAAAAACCTCCAAACTAAATATTTAACGAAAAAACCTCCATACTAACTTAATTTAATGAATTAAACCCTATCAAGTCATAATTACCATTACTACCGGCAAATCTTTAATTTAGGAGTTTCTACATTAAGTACATAGCTGAGGGGTTTTACCCTTAAAAATCAAAAAAAAAAATCAAAATTTCATAATATTATATAAAAATTAGTAACTTAAATTTTCAAAATTAGCATATTTGTTTTTGTAAAATATATGAGTTTGATGTGTTTTTAACATCAACATTATATATGTATAAATTAAAAATATAAAACCCCAAAAAATATAATAAAATTATCTAAAGATTTATTATTACATTTTTATTAGATAAGATATAATTTTTATTATATTTTCTTGTTTTTACATTCTTAATCTTTTAGTAATTTTATTACAGGTATATCTTTAGATAATTTTTATTATATTTTCTAGGTTTTTCATTTTTAATTTATATATACATAATGTTGATGTTAAAAACACATCAAACTCATATATTTTACAAAAAGACTTAAAAATGTTAATTTTGAAAATTTACTTTACTAATGTTTAGATAATATTATTAAATTTTGATTTTTTTTTGGTTTTTTAGATTTTTTATGTTAAAACCCCTCAATTATGTTTACTTAACGTATAAACCCCAACTAAATATTTACTGGTAGTAATGGTAACTATAACCTGTTAGGGTTTAATTCATTAAATAAAGGTAGTTTTAGAGTTTTTCGTTAAATCCTTAGTTTTATGGTTTTTACCCAAAACAAACTTAGTTGAATGATTTTAACGTTAAAAATCCTTAAAAGTTTAAAGTCTTATATATCATGTATGAGTTTGATTCTAAGCATTGAATGGATTTTATTATTGTGAACACATACAACGCATTTAGTTGTACACTAAATGTAAGTTTAACTAGATCATGATCCGCGCGCCCACGCGGGTTTTATTTTTGTTTGTATACATTTCGAGTTTGTCCAATTCCTTTTTTTGTTTAAAGAACAATATTTAAACTGTGTTTTGTATTAGTAGTTTTTCATCGGTATATTAGAGATATAACCGTGAAGTGAAAAGACTAACATAATACACAGTAATACGATTTGGATCAAAATAACTGTGTATTATAGATGTTCAGTGAAACACTAACCTAATAGTAACCAATACAATTTGGATTAACATATCAGTATATTATAAACATAGACATAAGGTGAAAATACTAATCTAACATTAACGAAAACGATATAGACTAACATCTCTGAAGTCATCATTATTATTATAATAAAATAATTGTAATAATAAAATAGAAAAACAAACAAAAGTGAATTTTTTTAAAAAAATTAATTAATAGATTAACTCCATGCGGATATATAAATGTTTTAATTGATAGATATAACAATTTGTTTTGTTTAAGTAATGTAACTAGAAGTGTACTAATCAAAAAAAATAATAGTTTAAGTTTTTTTATTAATAGAATAGTATTTTCAATGTGTATGCTGGAATTATAAGCAATAAAGAAACAAAATGTATTTGGTTAAAAAATTAAGTGCAATCATATAATTGTTTTTTTTTTAATAGAATAGATGGCAATCTAACTATTATGATCCATAAAGCAAAAATTTATTGTAATCCACAAG